>NW_021941229.1:26859663-26999663 GCF_902148845.1 Salarias fasciatus | reverse complement strand
TCACCATGGAAACGTCTGAAAACTCTTCAGGATTAAGTTTAATTAATCTGGCCGCTTTATTCTCCTCTGGAAGCAGAGTTCTAGTGAGTGAGGCGAATGAGGTTCTGCTCGTCCGTCACATGACGCCATTTTCCAAGATGGCGGCTGGCCCGGCTCGGAGACGGTTGAATTAACGGAGCTTTAGAAGAAACGGACAGAATGAAACCAGCAGAGCGACGAGGATGTTTTTAAAACTGCAGCATCAAAGTTAATCCAGAGAGAAACAGAGAAAAACCACGACAGCACGCTTTGTTTACTTCCTGGAGGCGTGGCTACGTCACGGCCGAGCTGTCCAATCAGAAGGCTGCACAGCCAGCAGCGTTAAACAGGAGTTAATCCATGAAAACACCTGATCAGGAACAGAACTATGAACTACTGAATTCACAATAAACCAAAAAAACATTATGAAACCACAGAGAACACGGAGAACCGTCCAGGAGAACATGAACACTGCAGAACACGGAGAACAGTCACGGAAATAGACAAACAAAAAAACACCAAAGTTTTCAGTTGAAATGGTTTGAAACTTCCTGAAACTGTGAGGAAAATGAAAAAAAAAACAAATTTATCTAAAATGTTTTCATATAAAGAGTTAAAATCTGTTTATTGTTGCTGAATAATGATTGAAAACTGGATTTTTTAATCGCTTTCTTCAGACATTTGAACGATTCAAACACATGAACTGAAAAACAACCAGCCTGTTTTTTTTTTTCTTTTTCAAAACGGAACTTTTCTGAATATCTCGGGACGTGAAGCTCGTGAGCAGATCCTGACCGTTTACAGACGTTCAGAGACCCAGAGAGGAAACAGCGGCTGTTTGCGGCGATGCGGGGCAGAAATGCTGAAAAACGGCCCCAGAAAGAAGCGAGAACCGGAGCAGAGCTCCCGGCGGCCGGTAACGGTACCAGAACCGGAACCGAGCCCGGAGAAGATGCTGCAGATGTGGAGGGAAGTCCTCCACATCTGCAGCATCACCTCCGCTCCTGCGGGCCGGGATTGGATTACACGGGTCCGGGACGAGATTAAAGTGGCTCCTCCTGTCTCCACCTGCCCCCATCAGCCTCCACCTGCCCCCATCAGCCTCCACCTGCCCCCATCACCCTCCTCCTGCCTCCGCCTGCCTCCACCTGCCCCCATCACCCTCCTCCTGCCTCCGCCTGCCTCCACCCGCGGCTCAGAGAGGCGGATTGACCGAGCACAAGGACGGAGGAGCGGCTGGAGGCTGCGGGTCATGTGGCCTGCGGGATGGAGGAGGTGGAGGAGGAGGAGGGAGCGGAGACAAGTGCGTCTGCAGCTCCCAGATAAAATAAAAACCGCTCGCGGGTCATTTTCAGGCGCTCTGAGGCAGAAAATGAGAGAAAATCCGCTCCTACCTCAGAACGTTCCGGGAAATCCTCCGAACGCAGCCGAAAAGAGCCGAACTGAGCCGAAGTGAGCCGAGCGCATCCAGGAGGAGCTGGAGGAAGGATGGAGGGTGGAGGAGGAAGAGGAAGAGGATGAGGATGAGGAGGAGGGGTGGCAGAAACCTGCCTTTAAAGCCCCGACAGACAGAGGAGGAGGAGGAGGAAGAGGAGGAGGAAGAGGAGGAGGAGGAGGCTGGTTTCCTGTTGCTCCAGCAGCCGCTCCTCTCTGATGCTGAAGGTGGAGGGGGAGGTGGAGAAGGAGGAGGGGGAGGGTGTGTTTTGACGCTGCGTCACGTCTGCGTCCTCCTGCAGCTCCAAACCAACACCTCCTCCTCCTCCTGCTCCTCCTCAAACATTCTTCTAGTTTGAGATTTAAAAAAAAAAACCCTCCTAATGTGTTTATAACGGTCCCGCTCAAAGCCTCTGTGAGCAGACCTCACTCAGTCAGTCACTGATGGGACACTTCAGTTCAGAAATAGTAGAATAAACAAAATTAAAACAATGAAAAAATAGGTTCATGACAAAAGAAACATTTTCATTTATATGTCATAATAATAATAATAATAATAATAATAATAATAATAATAATAATAATAATAATAATAATAATAATAATAATAATCGGCGCCTTCTGACGTCATATGGTCAAAGTTGAGCAGAGATCGTTGAAAGGTAAGAAGACTCACTCCGCCTCCGGAAGCGGTTCAATAACAGCGACCTGTGTTTTCCATAAAGACCAATATTCCTGCTAAAAGACAGAAATGTTTCCTAAACGATCTGATTTGTTGTCGCTAAAGACTGTAGCTCCTTCATATATTTCATACATGCGTATTAGATGATAAAATCCCCACTTCTCTGTTGTTTTCTGCCACTGAGAGGAGAAAGTTCTCTCTGTCTTCAGTGGTGCCAGAATAACATGTATTTATTATTATTATTACACAACGTGTTGAAGTTCGTGTTTATATTTATATATATATATATTTTTTTTTTTATCTCAAACACGATTATATTTCAGTAGCGAGCTGAAGCGCATGCGCAGAGTGACTCCTCTGCCTCCTAGACGATCTCTGAGGAAGCATGGCGTCGGACAGCGGGCTCGCTTCTCTGGTAGGATCCAGCACGAAGCCGCCCTGTGTGTGTGTGTGTGTGTGTGTGTGTTGTTTGTTTGTTTGTTTGTTTGTCTTTGTGTCACTGCGTGTCTCCGTGATACAGCGTCAGCAGGAACCCAAGAACCGGTCCGGGTCACAGAACACCCCGAACCCGGGTGACTCGGCCCGGAACAGGGCGGCTGTTAGCCTGCGGAGCTAACGGAGGCTAGCAGCGGAGAAAACACGTGTAAACACACCGGAGCCCGGACAGTAAACAATGACCGAACGAGGAGTAAACAACGAGAAGTAAACAGTAAACAATGACATAACGAAAACAAACAAGGAGGAGCAAACTAAACAATAGCATAAAGAGAATAAACAATGATGCCAGAGTAAACAATAACGTGACAAGAGAAAATGAGAAATAAACAGTCAACAATGCTGTAAAGAAAATAAACAAGCAGTAAACAGTAAATGAGAGAATGAGCACTGACTTGTGGAAAGTAAACAACGAGGGTGAGGCTATAAATGATGAGAAAAACAATAACAATGAAGAATAAACAGTTAATGATACAAAGAGTAAACAAATAATAAACAAAGTAAACATCAGTGAATAAACAGACCATCAGAAACAGTAAACTAAGGAAACAAAGACAGAAAACAGACAACATGTTGAAATATTTCTGCAGTCTGATTGGCTGCTGAGAGTCCATCCAGCCGGGGACACGCCCCTTCCTCTGTGCACTAATGTGAGTGTTTTTGTGTGTGTGTGTGTGTGTGTGTGTGTGTGTGTGTGTGTGTGTGTGTGTGTGTGTGTGTGTGTGTTCCTGCAGGGTGTGGAGGGAGCCGCGGCTGCAGCTCACGCTCTCTCGCTGCCCGCCGAAGCCTACGGGAATGACGTGAGCACCTTCATCATCATCATCATCATGATGAAGTGACTGCGGAGTGGAGAAGTGTTGGTTTAACTCCGCCTCCTTTCTGTCTTTCAGCCGCGGGTGGAGGTGATGTGGGCCATGAAGGCCTACAACCACGCAGAGGTTTACTTTAATGTACGGCTCTCACATCTGGACAGCATCTGTCAACTCCTCAGTCCTGCTCACATCTGTCAACTCCTCAGTCCTCCTCACATCTGTCAACTCCTCAGTCCTCCTCACATCTGTCAACTCCTCAGTCCTCCTCACATCTGTCAACTCCTCAGTCCTCCTCACATCTGTCAACTCCTCAGTCCTCACATCTGTCAACTCCTCAGTCCTCCTCACATCTGTCAACTCCTCAGTCCTCCTCTCATCTGTCAACTCCTCAGTCCTCACATCTGTCAACTCCTCAGTCCTCCTCTCATCTGTCAACTCCTCAGTCCTCCTCACATCTGTCAACTCCTCAGTCCTCACATCTGTCAACTCCTCAGTCCTCACATCTGTCAACTCCTCAGTCCTCACATCTCTACAGCATCTGTCAACTCCTCTGTCACATCTGGACATCTGTCAACTTCTCAATCCTGACATCTGTAGAAACTGTATACACACTAGTGCAGCAATAAGATTACTTCCTTCTTGTAACTGATTACTTTTAGAAAAGTACCGCAGTGAAAGAACCTCGTCTCACATGACAGTTTTTTTCTTTCTTCTCAGCTGATTTCCTCGGTGGACCCGAAGTTCCTGAAGCTGACCAAGATGGACGACCAGATCTACAGCAGCTTCAGAGAAAGCTTCCCGGAGCTCGACATCAAGCTGCTGCAGGCCGACGACCTCAAGTCCGAGCAGGCCAAAGAGGTAGGGGGCCGTGGAGTTCCTCAGGGTTCAGCACTCGGACCTCTTCTGGTCTAAACTTCCAGGCTTTGCCCTGGATTCCCCCTCATTCACCACAATTTAGGTTGTGAGTTGTGTTTCTGTTGCAAACGTGTGTGTGTGTGTGTGTGTAGCGGTGGCGTCCCTTCTGTAGCCAGTTCGAGGGCCTGGTGGAGGATTTTAACTACGGCACGCTGCTGCGCCTGGACTGTGAGAAGGACTACACCGAGGAAAACACCATCTTCGGTGAGAACCATCAGGACTCAGCCGCTCTCGCCTTAATTAAACCCGTTGAAGTGTTTCAGGTTCCACTTTGCGATTTTTAAAATACGGAACATCTCAAACGTGTGCAGCGTTTATCACACGTCAAGGCATCCAGCCAATCAGAGGGAGCCGTACTGCTGCAGAGCTCCGCCCACCTGGCGCGTGTTAAAACACGTTGACGTTCCAGTGGTGTCGCCTTCTCCATAAGCAGAGTTTAAAAGTAGAGGATCAGACTGTGTAGTTTGTAAACCTGATCCTGCAGACGTTCTCTGACCCGGCTCTGTGACCCGGTTCTGTGACCCGGTTCTGTGACCCGGCTCTCTGACCCGGCTCTCTGACCCGGTTCTCTGACCCGGCTCTCTCTTCAGTCACCAGGGTGCAGTTCTTCGCCGTGGAAATCGCCCGGAACAGAGAAGGTTTCAACAACGCTGTGTTTACATCAAAATCATCGAAAAGCTAGAGGTTCGTGGTCCGGCGGTTCCGGGTTCCAGGTTCCGGGTTCTGCGCCTCCTTCCTGTCAGACGGACGTTTCTGGACTCAGTTTGTTCTTTTTGTATTTAAACTTCTTGGTGCCTCCTGATCAGCGCTGCTTTTAATTTGTCTGTAACGAGGAAATAAAGTCAGAGTTTCAAACTGGATCATCAGTTTCTGTGTTGAACCTCGGACCCGGGACCCAGACCCGGACCGGGCTCCTGAACCCGGGTCCGGACTCTGGTGTGTGAACAGAAGCAGACGGGGTTAAAAATCAATGAGGTTTATTTGCAGTCACAATGCTTACACTATATGTAGCAGACATCCAAACAACTCAAACAGCTATTCACTCTATGGATCCAACACATTCACGTCGGGACTCGAACCGCGGGACCGGGACCGGGACCGGGACCGGGACCGGGACCAGGACCGGGGCGTCCCCGACGCCCACACGGTGAGAGATGAGCTGGGTGTCACGAACGGTTAGCAGCGGCGTCGGACAGAGGAACCAAGGTTGCTAAAAGTACACACTCCAGGCTCCGCCCACCGCCCGCCTCTCCTCGCTGTGATTGGCTGGTGGAGCTCCACATCAAGACACCACTCTGCACACGCACACACACGCACACACACACTCAAAAAAAAAAAAAAAAAAAAGGGGGGGGGGAGTGGGGACTCCGCCACGGGTCCTGCAGGAGGTGGAGGGGGCGGGGCTGGGGTGGAGGGGGCGGGGCGTCCCGACGCCTGGTCCCAGGGTCTCGAGTGTAAACAAGATGGTGGAAACTGCACCCAGCCTACCAGAGGGGAACATGTAGCCGCAACCACGATGCTTACAGGGGGAGGGGGCGGGGCCAGGCCCTGCTCTGAGGGAAAGGGGCGGGGCCAGGTCCTGCCCCGAGGGGAAGGGGCGGGGCCAGTCCCAGCAGGCAGCTCTGAATGGAGGGGCGGAGCCAGGCGCACTCTGTAGGGAAGGGGTGGGGCTATGACAAAGTGGGCGGGGCTTGCAGAGGGGGCGGGGTCAGGGCCCACTAAAGTCCAGCCTGAATGTTTCTGTGAGCAGAGGATGGACAGGGGAGCAGGATGGGATCCTCTGAGCCGGACCGGATCCTGAGGAACCTCAGAGGCTGGTTCTCCTGGAAGAGGCGGGGATCCGGTCTGCGCTCCGCGGTCGGGGCTCGAGGGTTCCGGGTTCTGCTGGAGGTCGAATCCCTCCTGAAGGACTTTTAGTGTTTAACTGAGCAACAAGACGCCGAGTCCAGATCTCCAGGCTGGAAGGTGAAAACCGGAAACAGAAGCAGGACTGATCCGAATCCAGTTTCAGCTGGAAACCTAAAAACAGCCCTAAAAGATTTTAACTTCTCAAATAAAGTCAGGATTTATTAAATCTGAGGAGAGACTGGATCTTCTGATCTTTGCTTTCTGCCGGGGGTGAACTCTGTTTCAGACCTGAAGCTGTGATTGGAGGACGATGACCTCGTCCTGGAGTTCGTTCAGAGACTAAACCCGAACAGATCCTCACATCAGGCCCGGTTCTGTTTGTTCGTCCTGGTCTTCAGTGTGGTTCTGACCCTGGACCCTGGAGCCCGGGACCGGGGCCCGGACCCGGGACCGGGGCCGGGGCCCGGAGCCTGGGGCCGGGGCCCGGACCAGGAGCCCGGGCCCGGACCCGGGACCGGACGGCGGCGGCGGACCACGAGGCGTGGTAGTGTTGGACTTCCTGTTCCTGGTCTGACGTCCCGTCCTTCAGGCGTACCGTCCCTTTAAATCTATTTACATCACTTCAAAGCGCAGAGGGAAATGTACACCGTGGAGGCCCCGCCCCCTCCCGGCCGTGGCCCCTCCCCCTCCCGGGCTCGCCGTTTGTTTTTCGCTCCTGCGAGTCTCTTCAGCTCCGCCGTTAGAAACATTGTCCAAAATGTTACCAAAAGAAATGTACACCGGGTTCAGGCTGCTCCCCGCCGCGCCCCGCCCCCATGCCCCCCCCCCGCCCCGCCCCGCTGTGACGAGCCGGACCGCGCAGACTGGCGTTAAAATAGATCTGTATATATTTATATATGCTTATATCAAAAAGGGGGCGGCGGGGGGCGGAGCCCACGTGGTGAACCCCGGGCATCCGGGCCCGGGGGGGGCAGGGGGGGCGCGGGGGGGTGCGGGGGCCGGGGGGGGAGGCGGGGCGGGCTGTGTGAGGAATGTCAGCTCATCATGTCGTTGCTGTTGACGCCGTACGTGGAATTCTTCATGCTGTCGTTCACCTCCCGCCTGAAGACCGACAGGTTCTGGGTGAACCTGGACACACACACACACACACACACTGTCAGGTCACGCTTGCAGCGCCCCGCAGCGCCCGGGGAGGGGTGGGGGGGGGTGGTGGGGGGGTACCTGTCCCGGTTCTTGGTCAGCAGGTTCCTCTCGATTCCTTCCATCAGGTTCTCAAAACATAAGTGCATGGCCTGCTGCTTCTCCGGAGGCTGGCTGTTCACGATGCTGTTCCTCAGGTCAGCAAAGTACTGCAGCGCGCACACACACACACACACACACACACACACACTCTTAAAACACATACAGAGAGACTGAGGGACTCTCAGCATAAAGCCAGGTTTACATGAATCGAGTCACAAACCACTCGTACAGTGGCGTGACGTGGCGTGACGTGTGCGTGACGTGGCGTGACGTGGCGTGACGTGTGCGTGACGTGGCGTGACGTGTGCGTGACGTGGCGTGACGTGTGCGTGACGTGGCGTGACGTGTGCGTGGCGTGACGTGACGTGACGTGGCGTGGCGTGACGTGGCGTGGCGTGGCGTGGCGTGACGTGGCGTGGCGTGACGTGTGCGTAAACCCGTCGTGACTGCGTGCCATGTCGGGACGAGCAGACAAGCCCCCTTTTATATGACGTGCAGAATTGCGCAACCATGTCGTGCCAATGCGGGAAGCACGTAAACTATGTGTGAATGCGTCGTGCCAGTTCATGACACTGACGGATTCGTGCACGTTCGTGCGCATTCGTGAACTAGTTGTGAACAGTGCGGGAGCCTGCTGGTCCGTGACTCCAGATTGGCACGCCTCGCCACGACAACATCGTGGCAAAAAGTCGTGCAAGTGTGAACCTACCGTAAGGCTCAGAATGTTTATGTGTGTGTGTCTTGGTATGTGTGAGTGTGTGCACGCGTGTGCGCGCATGTGTGTCACCTTCTCGTTGAGCAGGATGAGTCCGAGGAGCGGCCGTGACATGGACCACTGGTTCCTACAGTCCTCGAAGATGATGATGTTCAACACTGTGGAGAGCATCTGCACACACACACACACACACACACACACACACACACACACACACACACACACCACACACACACACACACACACACACACACACACACACACACACACACACACACACACACACACACACCACACACACACACACACACACACACACACACACACACACACACACACACACACACACACAGGTTCAGTGTTGGGTTAGGCATTCAGGGTGAGGTTAGAACGAGGTGCTCGGAATACAACATGTCAATGAACAACATGGCCTCACTACTATGGCAGTACAGAGATCTTTGTGTGTGTGTGTGTGTGTGTGTGTGTGTGTGTGTGTGTACCTGCTGGATCATCTCTGGGTGCTGCTGCATGATGTGCAGGAAGCGGTCGTCGGTGGCCATGGGCGTGGGCCTCTTCTTGGTGGAGCGGGACAGCTGCTTGAACAGGTAGGTGACGATGTGGTCCAGACTGGAGCAGCAGCCCGTGCACACCATGGTGTCTGCCACACACACACACACACACACACATGAAACCACGAGCGCGCACGGCGTTCCAGGGGTGTGTGTGCGCCGCCGCCTTACCGAGTGCGGTGAGGCCCTCGGAGATGGACGACAGGATGTACATGACCACATGGGGCTCCAGGCTGGCGATGAAGTTCATGTGGTCCTGAGTCAGAACCTCCAGCAGCGAGTAGAAGGACTGGCTGAGCTTCGGGTAGTCCTGCAGGACGGGGGACGGGGGGGACGGGGGGGACAGCGGAGAGCAGAGTCAGCCTACAACGCGTCTTCATCACCATGGAAACCAAAGCTGAATGAAAGCTGTCTGGTCCAGACCAGACCTGCTGCTGGACCGGAACGGAGGCTATTGTACATGTCTGAGGGTTAGGGTAAGGTCAGGTGGGTTTAGGGTAGGTTTAGGGTAGGGTTACGCAGGTTTAGGGTACGGCAAGGCAGGTGTAGGGTAGATTAGGTTAGGCGGATTTAGGGTACGGTTGATTTAGGGGAGTTTACAGTAGGACTGGTTTAGGGGGGTTTAGGGTAGGACTGGTTTAGGGGGGTTTAGGGTAGGGTTGGTTTAGGGGGGTTTAGGGTAGGGTTGGTTTAGGGGGGTTTAGGGTAGGACTGGTTTAGGGGGGTTTAGGGTAGGACTGGTTTAGGGGGGTTTAGGGTAGGGTTGGTTTAGGGGGGTTTAGGGTAGGACTGGTTTAGGGGGGTTTAGGGTAGGACTGGTTTAGGGGGGGTTAGGGTAGGGTTGGTTTAGGGGGGTTTAGGGTAGGACTGGTTTAGGGGGGTTTAGGGTAGGGTTGGTTTAGGGGGGTTTAGGGTAGGACTGGTTTAGGGGGGGTTAGGGTAGGACTGGTTTAGGGGGGTTTAGGGTAGGACTGGTTTAGGGGGGTTTAGGGTAGGACTGGTTTAGGGGGGTTTAGGGTAGGACTGGTTTAGGGGGGTTTAGGGTAGGACTGGTTTAGGAGGGGTTAGGGTAGGGTTGGTTTAGGGGGGTTTAGGGTAGGACTGGTTTAGGGGGGTTTAGGGTAGGGTTGGTTTAGGGGGGTTTAGGGTAGGACTGGTTTAGCGGGGTTTAGGGTAGGACTGGTTTAGGGGGGTTTAGGGTAGGACTGGTTTAGGGGGGTTTAGGGTAGGACTGGTTTAGGGGGGTTTAGGGTAGGGTGAGATTATCGAACCAGCAACCTGGCACTGCTGGCAATAAACTCAGACAGAACCCGAGCCTTGGACCATGAAGAGATCATCGATGCCTTTGCCCTGAACCACCACAGGAGGAATGTTATGTTGTGTTATAAAGACATCAACGGGGAAGAATGAGTTCTGTGGCAGCAGTGTTGATTAAATGTATTACGAGGACACTGCATTTATTTTGAGTTCTTGTTCATATCGGGGCTGTATTCTGGATGTGATAAGAAGGTCTGTTGATTTCGAAGCTGCATGTTATTCAGAATGTGGTGGATTTTGTAACCAAAGCTGGAGTGTGCTTGGTAAAATGGTAAAATGCAGCACTTTGGCGGCGCTGCTCCATGCTGCTGCTTGTTTCTTCAGCTGTGTTAAGGTAAGATTAGATGAAATTAGCATTTTAATTTAGAACCTTTAAATTGTGCTGAATGGGTGTTAAATACAAACGTGTGTTTGCAAACGTTTGTTGACTATTTTTGTGCGCTGTGGTTGTTGATATGGCATTTAATGGCATTTCATCATGAAAGTAAAAGCACCGTCAGCGGTTGGGTTAGCACCTGCAAAAAAAATAGCCTGGCGTCGCCACTGGGTTTAGGGGGTTCAGCGTAGGGTTGGTTTAGGGGGGTTCAGGGTAGGGTTGGTTTACGGGGTTCAGGGTAGGGCTGGTTTAGGGGGTTCAGGGTAGGGCTGGTTTAGGGGGTTCAGGGTAGGGCTGGTTTAGGGGGTTCAGGGTAGGGTTGGTTTACGGGGTTCAGGGTAGGGTTGGTTTAGGGGGGTTCAGGGTAGGATTGGTTTAGGGGGTTCAGGGTAGGGTAGGTTTAGGGGGGTTCAGGGTAGGATTGGTTTAGGGGGTTCAGGGTAGGGTAGGTTTGGGGTTTGGGTTCCTGCCGGACTGCGTCTGGAGCGTCGGCCATCAGAGGTGATGAACGGCTGAACGAGGAGCAGAGGAAGAAACTCTGCTCACTTTGACTCACAGCTGCTCCCAGCTGATGATGATGATGTCATCACTCTAACGCCCATATATGGTCACGAGAGTCACATGACCCCAGAGGGAGGGGGTCAGCAGGAAAAAGATTCTCTTAAGGAGAAAACTGCTCAGAGCAGCCAGAATTCAGAGCTCCTCCACCTCCCAGCAGGTCGCTGTGGGGGATTGTGGGGGATTGGGGGGGGTGGAGCTTCTCCACCTACCAGCAGGTCGCTGTGGGGGATTTTGGGGGGGGGGGGGTGGAGCTTCTCCACCTACCAGCAGGTCGCTGTGGGGGATGGACAGCAGCAGCTTGATGAAGGTCTGCAGGGCGTTGTCCAGAGCGTCGTCGCCGTAGAGACGGAAGACGCCGAAGTTGACGTAGTTGCCGCTGAGCACCGCCTTCAGCATGGCGAAGCAGACGCTGACGCCCTTCAGCTTCACGCCGTACACCTGGTCCTTCGGCACCTCGCCCAGGGTCAGGATGCGGTTCCCTGGGGTCAGAGGTCAGAGGTCAGGCGACGGGCCATCGGGGGGGGGGTGGGGGGGCTACACCGCCAGGACTCCGCCTCCGCTCCTACCGTAGGTGGTGATCATCTTGCTGGTTTCTCTGAACAGCAGGATGCCGTTTGGTGACGACACGTCGAACTGAAGCCGCTGAGACCTGAACACACACACACACACACACACACACACACACACACACACACACACACACACACACACACTCCATAGTTAATGTACAGAAAGCGCCACGTGGAGGACAGTGTGTGAACAGCAGGACTGGTTGACTTCTGTCGTCATGGTAACAACAAACTGCTTCAGGCCTCGTTTACGTGAAGGGAAAATGTGTCATTGTTGCACAGCTAGCCACATGCTAACAGCTAACCTGCTGTAAACAGCTAGCCACATGCTAACAGCTAACCTGCTGTGAACAGCTAGCCACATGCTAACAGCTAACCTGCTGTAAACAGCTAGCCACATGCTAACAGCTAACCTGCTGTAAACAGCTAGCCACATGCTAACAGCTAACCTGCTGTAAACAGCTGGCCACATGCTAACAGTTTACCTGTTGTGAACCAGCTCAGCCATCAGCTTGAGGACCGGAGTGGTGCATGCTGGGTCGTGGTACCACAGCTCGATGGCTCTCTGCAGGATGGGCATGTAGGCCGGGTATCTGAGGAGCTGGTTAAGGACTGACTGAGAGGAGGAAGAGGAGGAAGAGGAGGAGGAGAAGGAGGAAGAGGAGCAGCAGGAGGAAGAGGAGGAAGAGGAGGAGCAGCAGGAGGAGTCGGAGCAGCGAGGATACATCCAGTCAAACAGCATCATGAAGCTGGTCTTGGCGTTGAAGGCGAAGGCGATTCCTCGGAGGTCCCGGACCAAACCCACCAGAGTCCTCTGCAGGAGATCACACACACACACACACACACACACACACACACACACACACACACACACACACACACACACACACACACACACACACACCTTAAGATTCCTCCATCAAGTCTACATCTGACCTACCTGGATTCTTAGCTTAGCGCTATGCTATGCTGTTATGATAGCTTAGCATTGTGTCAGACTACAATTTGGGTAGCTTGCCATTGTTCCCCAAGTGTTATTAGCATACCATTGTGTTAGCATAGCATTGTGCTAGTGTTGTGTTAGAATAGCATTGTGTTAGCATAGCGTTGTGTTAGCATATTGTCGTGCTAGCATAGCGTTAGTGCTGTGTTAGCGTAGCTTTGTGTTAGCGTAGTGTTGTACTAGCATAACGTTAGTATAGCATTGTGTTAACATAGTGTTGTGCTAGCATAGTGGTAGTAGAGTATTGTGTTAGTGTTGTGTTAGCGTAGCATTGTGCTAGCGTAGCGTGCTACCTTAGCTTCCTGCTCGTTGAAGGTATTGGTGCTCAACATCTGAGCGACGGCTTCAAACGCGGCCGTCAGAGGCAACATGAACTGTTCGAACTGATCCTCGTCCTCACCTAGACACACACACACACACACACACACACACACAATAGAGACTCATTCAATACCACAGCGCATTGATGTAGTTAACAGGACAAACTTTATTGTGTGTGTGTGTGTGTGTGTGTGTGTGTGTGTGTGTGTGTGTGTGTGTGTGTGTGTGTGTGTGTGTGTGTGTGTGCGCGCTCTACCTAAGTCGACCATCAGGAGGCGCCCCAGTGCAGTGTAGAAGGTGGTGCGACACCTCATGTCGCTGAGGTTGGACTGATTGTTCACACCCAGGAAGGAGAAATGTTCGCTCTGCAGGAAAAACCAGGAAGACGTTTTCAATTCAGGAGAAAAGCCACAAAATCACACTGAACTCAACCAGAAGCAAAACTTTACTTTCAATTCAGTACAGAAACCGACTGAAGTTCATTAAAAATATACACAATAAACATTTTATTTATCAGATATGGAAGCAGAAAAAAAAACAAAAAAAAAAAGTTTAGTGTGAAACTGTCAGAAGACTTGACTGTTAAATGCATTAACCTGTGTGTGTGTGTGTGTGTGTGTGTACTCACTGTGTGGTTGTTCAACATGAACTGCACCGCGCTGAGCTTCACCAGCTTCCTCACACTGCTGTACGTACACACACACAGTCAAGGAGAAATACACAACTACACAAACACACACACACTGGAAAATACAACACACACACACACACACACACACACACACACACACACACACACACACACACACACACACACACACACACACACACACACACACACACACACACACACACACACACACACACAGGAGCAGGATATCCCAGGGACAGGTCGTTGAGCAGCTGCAGGGTCTTGGAGGTGATGGGTTCACACTGACCCCAGTACTTCAAGTTTGTGATGCTGAAACAGGAGCAGGTCGAAGACAATTCAAAATCAGATGTATCTGTTGTTACATTTAGAAATGATGAACTCATGATCATAGCAGTTTTTTTTTCTTCATAAAATTCTGAATTTTAAAGCGATACTTCAACATTTTGACAAATTGGCCCATTGAGCTCAACTCCTCAGTCATTAGAGCAGCAGACTGACTGTTTCTGTGAGGCGAGCTGTTGTTTATCCAGACGTGAGTCAGGAAGGTTTTCAGGACGGACACAATGGAAGTGGACGGTATTTTTGTTCCCCCTCGTCAAACTCATCAAATACACAATCCAACAACCCCAAAACACTTTGGTGGACACGTTATAATCCACACATTCACTACGCTGTGGAACACCAACAAATAATATTGTAGCGTTACGACACTGAAGCAAATACTGGGAACTACTTTTTCTTTTGATATCACTACGCCCAGACGCCATGTTTAGTAAGTAGTTCCGTCTTAGCGATCTTCGCATAAACAACTCAATCTGGTCATTTTGCATTAATATTCCGCAGCGTAGTGAATGTGTGGATTATAACGTGTCCACCAAAGTGTTTTGGGGTTGTTGGATTGTGTATTTGATGAGTTTGACGAGGGGGAACAAAAATACCGTCCACTTCCATTGTGTCCGTCCCGAAAACCTTCCCCGACCCGCCTCTGAATAAACAACAGCTCGCCTCACAGAAACAGTCAGTCTGCTGCTCTGATGACTGAGGAGTTGTGCTCAATGGGCCAATTTGCCAAAATGTTGAAGTATCACTTTAACACTATTTTTCTCTATTCTCAAATTTCAGTTTATTTAATCATAAACCACAATTTTTCCAAATAAAATCACAATTTTTTTTTTACACCACTTCACCACCACTGTGATTTTATGATGATGCTTTTAGGATTCTGTCAGGATTTTTTGATTTGCTCTGGTTTGAGGTTAATTTGCAGGTTTTCTTTCCAAACCACGTCCAGAGTGAAACATCTGCCTGACGACAGAGTCGTCTTCATCTTTGTCTCAGTACGAATATTAAAGACTCAAGAACAACAAGAAGTTCACCAAGCAGAGCGGGCGGCTCCACGCGGGTCTACTCTTTATATGGCTACGTTCTTCAGTGCACG
Organism: Salarias fasciatus; assembly: GCF_902148845.1. Taxonomy (NCBI): domain Eukaryota; kingdom Metazoa; phylum Chordata; class Actinopteri; order Blenniiformes; family Blenniidae; genus Salarias; species Salarias fasciatus. The sequence continues at coordinate 26,984,696 of NW_021941229.1, read as the reverse complement.
ACCGAGACAGACGTTCCTCCGTCTCCCGACGGTCTGAACGTTCTCGTCCCTCCAGACGTTCTCGCTTCACACACCTCTGCTCTGAACGCGACCCGCTGAGTCTTTACTCACATTTTCCCGATAAACACGCTGAGTACCATCGTCTCGTCGTTCAGACCCAGAACTTCTGATAGTCGTCGGTAAAGCTGCAACACACACACACACACACACACACACACACACACACACACACACACACACACACACACACAGCATGACATAAGTAAACATCACAGCTTCAGTTCGGTTCAGCAGAAACACAACAGCTCCACCTACAGGAAGGAAATGACAACACAGTAACACCAGTCTGAAGAGGGAGTGAAGCTGTAATCAGGAGCAGGAGGAGGAAGAGGAGGAGGAAGAGGAGCAGCAGGGTCTCACCTTGGAGGATTTCTGCACCTGGTCTCCGATGTAGATCTTCCTGAACTGCTCGAAGAAGCTCAGCATGGCGAGTTCCAGCCGCTCGTTCCCCGCCTGGGCGAGCCGCGAGTCGGTCAGGTTCATGAGCTGCAGAACCCTGAGACACAGACAGGGGGCGTTAGAGGACCACCGCACCGGGACAGAGCAGGAGTCCCTCCACTGTCTGAGAGCCGCTGTCTCTCTCTGCTCGCCCCTCTCTCTCTTTGTCCAGACATCACACCCTGACAGAAGTCAACGTGTCCAGAACCCGTCTGACCAGAACCTGCTGTGACCAGAACCTCCTGGAGGGACTGAGGCAGACCGACAGTCTTACCGACAGACCAGCTCTCCGTCCATGGCGTCCTGCTCGTCCGTGCTGGCGAAGGACACGCGTCCTCCGATCACCGCCCCGATGATGTAGACCAGCCAGGTGAGCCGTCCTGCGCAGAGGAGAGAGCGTCAGACAGCGGGAATGGCGTGGAGCGGACTATGGAGTATGGAGTGGCGTGACGTGGCGTGAGGTGACGCGGCGTGGAATGGAGTGGTGTGGAGTGGCGTAACATGATGCGGCGTTCAGCGGCGTGGCGTGGCCTGAAATGGCGTGCGGTGGCATGGCGTGGCGTGGCGGGCCGTACGTACCCTCCTGCACCGTGATGTCCACGGCGCTGGAGTTGGTGGACTGCAGCAGCTCCTGGTACGTCTGCGCCGCCTGGTCGAACAGCTGCACCAGCAGAGCGCACGTCTTCTCGTACTCGCAGCGGCCGATGGTGGACAGCTGGTCCAGCTGCTGCTGCACCAGGCCGGCGTCGTCCAGGGGGTCCTCCAGCCCGTCTCTGAGGGGACACCGGGGTGAACGCGCGGCACCCGAACGCAACGCGGGAGGCGTTCAGGGACACGGCTGAGCGCCGGTCCAGGTCTGCTGCTTGGACTCATTTCTTAGTCCTTCAAATGAACCTCGGATCATTTTAGCTTCATTCGTTCATCCTCATTCATTCATTGTCTCATGTCTTGCTTTGTTTCAGTGAGTTTAATGTGACGTTCCTATTTGTGAAGTCCGTTCAGTTCAGCAGCACACACACACACACACACACACACCTGAGGATGACGTGGACGGACTCCAGCCGGGACGTGATGTAGGCCTTGGTGACCTCGGGGGTGTAGGTCTCCAGCAGGTGGGGCTCGGTGGCCTTCACGTACGGGACCGACGCCGCCAGGCGCTGCCACAGACTCAGCAGGTAGTGAACACTGTTGGGGGCAAACTCCCAGTGCTGGGACACACACACACACACACACACACACACACACACACACACACACACACACACACACACACACACACACACACACACACACACACACACACACACACACACACACACACACACACACACACACACACACACACACACACACACACACACACACACACACTCTTTGAGGACACTGGAACTTGGACACCTGCTCTTCAATCAGGTCCGTCCATCAGACATGTGACTGTGTGAACTTCAGAGGCCCCAGCGTGGATCCCTGAGGGACGCCACAGGCTGACGCAGAGCAGACGCCGTGGCACGCCGCGGCGGCGCCCCCCGGTGGAGGAGCTCTCACCTGCAGACTGGTGACGGTGAAGTTGGCGATGAGTCGAATGACCTCGGGATAGTTCTCCACCTTGACCAGCTCCCCCAGCTGGTAGTTACTCTTCAGCCGCGCCAGCAGGCGGCAGAACTCGTGGTAGTTATTAGGATCCGGTAAACACTGGCGCGCGCACACACACACACACACACACACGTTAGAGGTGCTGGGGTATGCATGTCTTCCAGAGTGTGTGTGCGCGTCTCACCTGTGGATTGGCTAATATCCTCTTCACTCCGTCCACCAGATGTGAGAGGAACTTTGCTCGCTCTGCGTTGTTGAACAGCGACCGTCTGACCGAGGCGATCTGGACTAGACACGACAGGACCTGGCAACACACACACACACACACACACACACACACACACACACACACACACACACACTCTCTCTCAGAGGCGGAGCTGCAGGCGTGCGGGCGGACGTCCCGGGTGGAGGTACTCACCAGTGGGGAGAGGGATGGAGGGATGGAATGATAAAGATTGAAAAACAGCTGCAGAGTCGAGGAATCAAGAAACGCTGGAAGAGAAGAGAGGAGACACAAACTCAGATGGCAGGACACTCTGATCACGACTCGACTTATTCACCGACTAATAATTCACTGAAAACTAATCTTCATCCAGAATATAAATCAAACATAATCTGATAAACTGTAATCCAAAGAGTTCGTCCAGAACAATCCCATCATTAAAAAAATGAATTCAGTGATAAAAGTCGACGGCATCAGAAATATGTGGAAAAGTTCATCGACACAACGTCTCCGTCCTGCACAGAATGGTTCATGTGTCCAGAAAAAACAACCATCCGTCAGTCCTGAGGAACAATTAACACAACCAGGAGGCCGAGCTGGGAAACTAAAAAAAGTTACTTTGTGCCTGCCAGCCGCTGCCGACAGTAATCTGTGTGTGTGTGTGTGTGTGTGTGTGTGTGTGTGTGTGTGTGTGTGTGTGTGTGTGTATTTCCTCCATATTCACTGTGAGCTCTGAGCCAAGATCAGCCATGACAGAGAGACAGCAGGTGTGTCTGTTGCCGTGGAGACCAGCTGCTCTCAGCAGGTGTGTCTGTTGCCATGGAGACCAGCTGCTCTCAGCAGGTGTGTCTGTTGCCATGGAGACCAGCTGCTCTCAGCAGGTGTGTCTGTTGCCATGGAGACCAGCTGCTCTCAGCAGGTGTGTCTGTTGCCATGGAGACCAGCTGCTCTCAGCAGCCATGACAGTGAATCAGCAGTTTTTCATTTCGTGTGTTTGGTTGAAGAAATGTCGTTTCTCCAGAACTCAGAGGTGAAATAGATCATTTTTTCCACTGCGAGCATCAGAAGCCTTTCATGGATTCATCCTGAGGTTTTCCTGTCTGGAGGTTCATCCATTCATCCGGGGACAGACTGTGAAGATGTGAGAACTTTTGGATTTGAACCACAAAATCTCTCTGAAAGCATTGGAGTGGATGGAGAATGTTCTGCACTCTCTTCAAACAAACACATCTGTAGAGAGAACCGTTTGAGAGACTAAAAGACAGCTTTGTGAGAATCACAAGGAAAATAGCTCCGTTTAGAGGTATGATGTGTGAAGATTGAGCCAGAAATCTGGTCGTGCGGATGAGAAAAACTATTTTTAATTTAAATTGAGAGTCTCTCCAATACAAACCCATGATAAACTCCAGAAACAGCTGAAGTTCTCACCACACTTTAAAGCTCACAGATTAAATTTGGTAAAAGACATTGAAATGAGGTTTTCGCATCTGGATAGAGGACAAAAATGGCAACGTTTTGATATTTTAATGATGTCTCTACGTGAAATTATGGCAAGGCACGATGGACTTGTTCAGGGGGGGATTTTTGTCTTTATTCCAGTCGACCCTCATCCGGTTACATGGAGAATAAATTCCTGTTTTTTAGGAATCTCCTTGGAATTGTTTCACCGGATCGCTTAGAAAAGTTACAGCTCACTACTCCTGAGTGTAGATATGTCCCGGCGTGGGACAAGTTATGCAGCAACATTTTGGCAGAAGAAGAAAAGTAAAATATGAACCCTGGACGAGGGATCAGGTCAGTCCAGGCCTGGTGCCCAGGAGGAGGGATCTGGGGATCTGGACTGACCTGATCTCCAGGAGGAGGGATCTGGGGATCTGGACTGACCTGATCTCCAGGAGGAGGGATCTGGGGATCTGGACTGACCTGATCTCCAGGAGGTGGGGATCTGCACGGTGCACAGGTCGTCTGACGACTCGTCCGTCGACGTCCCGATGAAGTCGTAGTTCAGACAGTTGTAGCTGAGCTTCAGCAGCTGCATCAGGAGGCCGTGCTGAGACTCATCGTTCAGGTTCAGGTTCTTCCCCGAAGCCTGGAGGACAAACAGAGCAGGGTTAGAGCAGGGTTAGAGCAGGGAGAGAGCAGGGCGAGAGCAGGGCGAGAGCAGGGCGAGAGCAGGGCGAGAGCAGGGAGAGAGCAGGGCGAGAGCAGGGAGAGAGCAGGGAGAGAGCAGGGAGAGAGCAGGGAGAGAGCAGGGCGAGAGCAGGGAGAGAGCAGGGAGAGAGCAGGGAGAGAGCAGGGAGAGAGCAGGGCGAGAGCAGGGAGAGAGCAGGGAGAGAGCAGGGTGAGAGCAGGGCGAGAGCAGGGAGAGAGCAGGACGAGAGCAGGGAGAGAGCAGGGAGAGAGCAGGGCGAGAGCAGGGCAAGAGCAGGGAGAGAGCAGGGAGAGAGCAGGGAGAGAGCAGGGCGAGAGCAGGGAGAGGGCAGGGAGAGAGCAGGGAGAGAGCAGGGCGAGAGCAGGGCAAGAGCAGGGAGAGAGCAGGGAGAGAGCAGGGAGAGAGCAGGGCGAGAGCAGGGCGAGAGCAGGGAGAGAGCAGGACGAGAGCAGGGCGAGAGCAGGGAGAGAGCAGGGAGAGAGCAGGGCGAGAGCAGGGAGAGAGCAGGGAGAGAGCAGGGAGAGAGCAGGACGAGAGCAGGGAGAGAGCAAGGAGAGAGCAAGGAGAGAGCAGGGAGAGCAGGGCAAGAGCAGGGAGAGAGCAGGGAGAGAGCAGGGAGAGAGCAGGGCGAGAGCAGGGAGAGAGCAGGGCGAGAGCAGGGCGAGAGCAGGGCGAGAGCAGGGCGAGAGCAGGGAGAGAGCAGGACGAGAGCAGGGTTAGAGCAGGGTTAGAGCAGGGCGAGAGCAGGGACAGAGCAGGGACAGAGCAGGGCGAGAGCAGGGCGAGAGCAGGGCGAGAGCAGGGCGAGAGCAGGGAGAGAGCAGGGTTAGAGCAGGGCGAGAGCAGGGCGAGAGCAGGGAGAGAGCAGGGTTAGAGCAGGGCGAGAGCAGGGCGAGAGCAGGGAGAGAGCAGGGCGAGAGCAGGGCGAGAGCAGGGAGAGAGCAGGGCGAGAGCAGGGAGAGAGCAGGGAGAGAGCGGGGAGAGAGCGGGGCGAGAGCGGGGCGAGAGCAGGGAGAGAGGAGAGGGTGAGCAGGACACACACTCACCTGTTTGAGCAGGTTGCAGGACAGAGTGAAGATGTCAAAGAGGGACGAGTCTCTGAAGGACGACGCAATCTTCCTGTGTTTGGTCAGCGGGTGTGTTGTGTCAGCCTGAGAAACACACACACACACACACACACACACACACACACACACACACACACACACACACACACACACACACACACACACACACAGAATAAATTCACTGAATAATTGACGAAAATTGAAAAAAATATCCACAAACTAATCAATTCATTTCAAAAAAATCCATGATCGAGAAGAAACCTGCTGATTTTGTTAATGGTGAATAAAGGATCCTTCATCCTGAAGAATCACAAAATAAATCCCGACTGGAAAAAGACTTTTTTCATTCAATCCATCAAAATAAAATCCTGGAATCTAGAAACCAAATAATCCAGAAGATCCTGAAAACAAACAATTCAGTCACAACATCTGGAAGACAACTCAAGTCCAGAGAAAATCATCTCAGGACTTTCAGCCAAACAGGAAGTGATGGGGTCAGAGGTCACGGTCAGCCTGACCCTGACTCATAGATTCATGTAGAAGAAAATGATCTTCAAATCAAACAGTTTATAAACAGGTGAGAAGTAAATCTTGAAGTTCAGGGAGGAAGGACGCTGTCGCCGTGACGACAGCGAGCCTCACCTGGTTGATCTCATTGGTCAGCTGAGACAGGATGGTGACGCCGATGATGCAGTGCTCCACGCTGTCCTGAAGACACACACACACACGGTCAGACACACGAACAGACAGACGGACAGCCAGCCCGTGGCTCCGCCCCCTCCCGGGCCGCCCGCCGACCTGCAGGAAGCGCGTCACGTCGGCGATGACGTTCCGGAACACGTAGTCGTCCTTCTGACAGTCGAACCAGCCCAGCTTGGTGATCCGGGCGTACAGCTGGATCAGGGCCTGCGTCACGAAGGCCGCCAGCTTGGGCCGCGTGGCCAGGTAGTTCAGGACATAGTTCCCTGAGGGACGGGGACGGGGACGGGGACGGGGACACACACACACACACACACAACACAACACAACACAACACACGGGGGAAGAGGCGCACACAGGTCAGATCATCGACGAGGGTTCACCTGGTGTGTGTGTGTGTGTGTGTGTGTGTGTGTGTGTGTGTGTGTGTGTGTATAAAGACTCACGGATGTCAATGCGTTGCTCCAGAGGCAGAGGGTTGCTGGTTCGAGACACCAGCTTAGATAAACATGTGGCGGCAAGCAGCTGTGAGTACGAAGACTGAGACACACACACACACACACACACACACACACACACACACACACACACACACACACACACACACACACACACACACACACACACAGACAAATAAGATATGACATGTGAAACTCTAAGCCCCACTGGCTGTGTTCCACAGAAACATCTCTAAACACACTCCAGACCAGCGGTGTTCAACCTGCGGCCCTGGAGCCACATGTGGCTCCTCAGTCCCTCTGCAGCGGCTCCAGGAAGCTTCACCACATGATGCCTGAATGAACATTACACTTATTTTTGTGATAGCTCCACCACAGCACTGCTCAGTGATCGGTCACGCTCAGTTCAGAAGGGATTCAAATAAAGGTTCAAGTAAAATTAAGAAAAACAGATAAAAGCTGAAGAAATAGTGAAAAAGTGGCAGAACGGCTTAAAAAACCTGAAATGTTTAGAATTTTCTAAAGTAACATAATTATGGTTGTAAAAAAAAAACATGAAAAACTGCTTAAAAAGAGGTCAAATTTTTGAAAATTCACTTCTTTTTTACCGAAAACAGGTGAAATTTCAATATTGTCACCCTGACATAGGAGCAAAACTGTTAAAATCAGGTGAAAATAGGTTGAATATAAATATAATAAAAATGTCTCTATTCTGAACTCTATCTTCATGAAATCTTCATGAATGCGTCATTAGATGCTGACAGCCCGACAGACTCAAACTGAACAACAACCGACAGGCAGGGTGGTGTGTGTGTGTGTGTGTGTGTGTGTGTGTGTGTGTGTGTGTGTGTGTGTGTGTGTGTGTGTGTGTGTGTGCGCTCACGCTGCCTCTCTCCAGCAGCAGCTGACACTTGCTGAGGCAGTCGGGGCTGTTGGTGAACTCCACCAGAGCTTTCTCGGCCTGGTGGCGCACGGCGGTGTCGGTGGTCTCGTACAGCTGCTTACACAGGATCTCCAGCTGGGCGAGGCCCTAGATAACACACACACACACACACACACTTATCAGCTGACCGCAGGCGCACACTCAATCACACACTCTGTTCACACGACCACGCTCCGGGCTTTCGGGGGAAAACGACGCCTGTTTCCACGGCAACGGCGGAAACACTGAGGGCCAGGCGGGAGGGCGTGGCGGCCCCCCGCGGTGCCGACCCCCGGCGCCTGCCTGGATGAGGGCCGCACGCCGTGCCGGTTCCAGTTTTACAAAAACAAAACAAAACAGCTTGTTACTGCTCGCCTCCCACCCTGACCCTTCAGAATAAAACTCCACCACAGCTGGACAGGAGGGACGGACCTGCAGGACATGGTTCACCAAAACCTCCAACCGCCGCGGAACAATCCCAGTGGATCAGCAGCGGCGGCGGCAGGTGGAGGGGCGTGTCCTCCAGGCACTGAGTTTCAGCGATTCATAGAGGAAAACATGAACTGAACATCGTTCTCGATGATCCGTCCAGCTGTTTCACAGCTGCATGCTTCTGGTTTTCCATGCGAGGAAAAGAGTCTCAGTTCTCCCTCAGGCTCTCTCACCCCCACCCCGGCTCCCCCCCCGGCTCCCCCCCGTGTGGTCCCCCCCTCCGGCCCCCCCTCCGGCCCCCCCCGGCTCCCCCTCCGGTCCCCCCTCCGGTCCCCGCCTCCGGCCCCCCCTCCGGCCCCCCCTCCAGCTCCCCGGTCGACCGCTGGCCCACTGTGGTGACCGGCGGACTGCTGAGTCATGCTGATCCATCAGGACGGAGTTGGCGGTGCGTTCACTGCCCTCACCTGAGCGTGGGGATTCCGATAAGCCCGGCGCTCACCTGTTATCAGCTGACTGATAGGAAACGACACTGGAAGACGACAGCTACACATCTCACTTCCTTCAGTCTTGTTGTTCACCACAACTTCTACCGTTAATGCTGGAGTTCGGCCTGAAAATCACAATGGATGAAAAGTGTGTGCAGAAGACGCGTTCAGGGACCGGACTGAGCGTGGGACATCGGGGTCGTGGCTGTGAATGACCTGGAGTGAGTCTGCGATGCGGTGGAGCGAGCTGCAGTCCTCCATGACGGTCTGCGAGTCTGGATCGTTACATTAATGCAACTGAAAAGTAACTATTTCACCCAGCAGCTTTCAGGATACTTCACAAACATTCACTCATTCATTCATTCATTTTTCAGGACTTCTTTGTGGGGGTTGTGGGATTACTTCACAATAAGTTACAGAAAAAAGAAAATTACCTGTAAATGTTCTGGAGTTAATGCTGACCCTGTCCTACGACAGTTTACACTTAGCATGAGGCAGAGTTGTTGGTTAAATTACGGCTTCGTTACGTTTAGCTGAAGTTCCATCAGTTAGAGGAGGAAGATGCTCTATAACCTGATGCTAGAGGAGGAAGATGCTCTATAGTCTGATGCTAGAGGAGGAAGATGCTCTATAACCTGATGCTAGAGGAGGAAGATGCTCTATAGTCTGATGCTAGAGGAGGAAGATGCTCTATAGTCTGATGCTAGAGGAGGAAGATGCTCTATAGTCTGATGCTAGAGGAGGAAGATGCTCTATAACCTGATGCTAGAGGAGGAAGATGCTCTATAACCTGATGCTAGAGGAGGAAGATGCTCTATAACCTGATGCTAGAGGAGGAAGATGCTCTATAGTCTGATGCTAGAGGAGGAAGATGCTCTATAACCTGATGCTAGAGGAGGAAGATGCTCTATAACCTGATGCTAGAGGAGGAAGATGCTCTATAACCTGATGCTAGAGGAGGAAGATGCTCTATAGTCTGATGCTAGAGGAGGAAGATGCTCTATAACCTGATGCTAGAGGAGGAAGATGCTCTATAGTCTGATGCTAGAGGAGGAAGATGCTCTATAGTCTGATGCTAGAGGAGGAAGATGCTCTATAACCTGATGCTAGAGGAGGAAGATGCTCTATAACCTGATGCTAGAGGAGGAAGATGCTCTATAGTCTGATGCTAGAGGAGGAAGATGCTCTATAGTCTGATGCTAGAGGAGGAAGATGCTCTATAGTCTGATGCTAGAGGAGGAAGATGCTCTATAGTCTGATGCTAGAGGAGGAAGATGCTCTATAAGCTGATGCTAGCTGCTGTTTCAGACCAGTCTAATGGGTTGTGGGAGGACATCGGTTTCATTGTTCACTGAGATGAAAACACAGAGATTAATTGATCGCAGTACAGTTCTGTTATCAGGAGCCGTTAATAATTTCCAGGATCCTCAGGTCTGCGTTCAGGAACTTCCCCTCGGCTGTCGAAGCTCAGGTTATTTTAGATGATCTATTTTCATTCAGGAGAATGCAATCAAGGATTTCTTAATTCCACAAAACCAGCTGGAACTTATTGTGAAAGGATAATTCTTGACTTTAAAAGATATTTTGTTATTTCCACACAAAAAAAAAAAAAAAAAAAAAAAAAAAAAACAATTCATCAAAAACTACAATAAAAAAAAATAATTTTCAAACTGAATATTCTCTAAAGTGTTTCTGGTTTGTAAACATGTTTTCATGTTTCATGTGATCATATCATTAACTGTAATTGTTTTGACCAGGATGATCGAAACAGAAGATTTTCATTGATAAATAATCAGTTTTCATCTCCTTTAATACAGCGGTGACTTTATTCATTTCACAGACGATGGAATATTTGACTTAATGAACCAAAAAACATCTCAATTCATCCGCTATTCATGGAAACACTGAGGAGAGTGAATGTTCATCCGTTCATCTCAGTAATTCCAGCACAGAGTTTCTCTGATCAGTGATTTACTGGAATGTCTCGGTGAGGAGAACTCATCCAAACAGTCTTCAAACACAGAACGATCCAGTTCCAGGTCCCGTTTAGACCACCACGGTTCCACCGCTTCAGAACAGTCCCAACCGCCTCAACATGATGTCCGTTTCCATGGAAACCACAGAAACACTGAGTTTTAATTCACAGTAAAAGACTGGACTTGGCTGTAAACTCCTTATCCTGACTGACCACGACCGGATCCGAACCCAGATCCAAACCAAAACCCGAGCCCAGACCCAGACCCGAACCCGGACCCAGGGGCCGGTTTACTCTGACCTCAAAGCCCAGTCAAATGGACCGGGTCTGGTCCCGGTCCTGGTCCCTCTCTGGATGAAACCCTTATTCGTGAGCAGTGCACGGGGCTGTCAGCAGCAGCGTTTCCATGTAGACGCAGCTGAAGCGTTTTCGGACACGCCGCGCCGCCGCTCCCTCCCTGCCCGCTGCCATGCGTCCTCCCCGGGACCAGCCGAGCCGAGCCGCGCTCCGGGCAGGCTAACCCCGCACACAAACAACACAAAGCCCCGCCGCGCCCTCCGCGCCCCTCTGCCGGGGCTGCGGGGCTCCGTCCCGCACCCCGGGGCTCGTCTCCCGGACGCACGGCGGGCCAGCCCCGGTCATGTTTTCAAACGTGCTCGGGCGGGAGAAGTTGACGTCTGGAGCCGAGGCTAGCGCTAGCCTAGCACGTGAGATGCTACCGCCCCGGTACCGGAGCCCGGGCCGCGGCGGGGACCTGACGGGCTCCCCGGCACGTGCAGCGATGAGAGCCGAGCCCGGTGCTCCGGTCCCGGGTCGGGGACCCGCCGGGAGGAGCGACACGCGGGCGCCAACTGACAGCCCGGCGGTGGGTAACGTTAGCCCGCCGCGTCCGCCGCCAGCCTGCTTTTATTGTTTACTTCCCCGCATTCAGCCTCCAAACGTCCCGGCGGCCCGGCCGCGGCGCCCCGCCGCCAGCCACGGGGCCCGGGGGCCGGCCGGGCGGCTCCCCCGGTGCCCGCGCAGCCTTTGTTCGGTGTCCCGGAGCCGAGCCCGCAGCCCGGGAGCAGCTAGCCGAGCCGAGCGGCAGTGACAGCAGGCCACAAGTCAACACAGGCGGACACATCCTTCTCTTTTACCGCCGACAGCCGCCGAGCCGCCGCGGCCCGCCACCGGCCGCTGCACGCCCGCTCCGCGCCGCCCGCAGCGCGCCCCGATCCGCGTCCGGAGCTCCGGCCGCGGCCGCCGGCGGCGTGTCGGACTGATAAACATGAAACCTCCGCTTACCTGCACATGATCCGCCATTTTTCTCCATTTCATGCACCTCTCACTCCCCCGCTTATGGGAACCACAAGCAGCAACAGCGCCCCCGGTGGCCGGAGCGGGGAGCGCAGCGGGAGCCGGCAGGCCCCAACCGGTACAGAGTAGAGTACACTGGAGTACTGCTGTAGAGAGTACACTACAGAGTACTGATGTACTGCTGTAGAGAGTACACTACAGAGTACTGATGTACTGCTGTAGGGAGTACACTACAGAGTACTGATGTACTGCTGTAGGGAGTACACTACAGAGTACTGATGTACTGCTGTAGGGAGTACACTACAGAGTACTGATGTACTGCTGTAGGGAGTACACTACAGAGTACTGATGTACTGCTGTAGGGAGTACACTACAGAGTACTGCTGCAGAGAGTACACTACAGAGTACTGATGTACTGCTGTAGGGAGTACACTACAGAGTACTGATGTACTGCTGTAGGGAGTACACTACAGAGTACTGCTGCAGAGAGTACACTACAGAGTACTGATGTACTGCTGTAGGGAGTACACTACAGAGTACTGATGTACTGCTGTAGGGAGTACACTACAGAGTACTGCTGCAGAGAGTACACTACAGAGTACTGATGTACTGATGTAGAGAGTACACTACAGAGTACTGATGTACTGCTGTAGGGAGTACACTACAGAGTACTGATGTACTGCTGTAGGGAGTACACTACAGAGTACTGATGTACTGCTGTAGGGAGTACACTACAGAGTACTGCTGCAGAGAGTACACTACAGAGTACTGATGTACTGATGTAGAGAGTACACTACAGAACATTACAGTATAGAGTAAACTACAGAGAACACTGTACACACAATATTACACAGTTCTACACATTTACACACTATACACATTGTACAGATAATGCTACACTATACACACTACCCTACAAAACCTACACAACAATACCCATCAACACAAACCCCCGTTACAGTACACCACAGACTGCACTCCGGGGTTAATTTGTGCCGGATTCTGCCGGAACAGGATCCGGTGTTGTGCCGAATTATGCATGTCTGCCGAGATCTGCATCCCCTGGTCGCAGGAGCACGTCCGCTGCGCTAAAACGGAAACTTTGAGATGCCAAACTGTTTTCTACGGCAAAGTACTTTTTGATCATGAAAAGATGCTGTATGAAAGCTTGGATTTCTTCGCAGTGCAGTCTGTAGAAGCATTTGATTGAAGTTCAGATTTGAAATTCAAAATGTAATGCCGAAAAATATGTCCGAACCTCATTTATTTACAGTAAAGACAGGATAGTTTATTCCGCGTTTATATAATTCACGTAGTTTGATTAAAAGACCCGCATCTGTAACGTGTTTTGTATCATCTGATCTAAAGATGTCCATAACATTAATGAAGAGGGGGAGGCACTGATCGGCAGGACACACTTTGCCTCTGCCGAGGATTGAGTGTCCTGTTTTTTTTCTTCTTTTTTTTTGAGGGGGCGCAAATAAGTCTCACGTTTACCAAACCATGTGAATTATATAAACGTGGAACTTATTTGGGCCCAAAAAACCAGGGGATGCAGATCTCGGCACAGACAAAATGTGTCCTGCTGAATAATGCAACCCCCCCTGAACCGCTGTGAAGCAGGGGATGCAGATCTCGGCAGGCATGCAAAACTCGGCAAAACACCGGCACCTCTTGATCTTTATCTGACTGTGTTCTGGGGCCCATATAGGCAGATCCAGTACCCCCGTCACTGGACAAAAATAAATCACGTTAATTGCATAAAATCCATCCATCCATCCATCCATCCATCCATCCATTTTCTACCGCTTATCCGGGGCCGGGTCGCGGGGGCATCAGTCTCAGCAGGGATGCCCAGACTTCCCTGTCCCCAGACACTTCCTCCAGCTCCTCTGGGAGGATCCCAAGGCGTTCCCAGGCCAGCCGAGAGACATAGTCTCTCCAGCGTGTCCTGGGTCTTCCCCGGGGTCTCCTCCCAGTGGGACATGCCCGGAACACCTCCCTAGGGAGGCGTCCAGGAGGCATCCTAAACAGATGTCCGAGCCTCCTCAGCTGGTTCCTCTCGATGTGGAGGAGTAGCGGCTCTACTCCGAGCTCCTCCCTGGTGACTGAGCTCCTCACCCTATCTCTAAGGGAGCGCCCAGCCACCCTACGGAGGCATAAAATGTGGAGGCATAAAATAATAAATATATTAAAATATTAATTTACAGAATAATAGTTACTAATTTCACGTTGATTAATACAATTAAAAGTAAAAAAATCAAAGTCATTTAAAAGAGTGCAGATCTGCTGACGCTCTGAATCAAACCCGCCTCTCACAGGAAACTGTTGCATCTGAGATTATTGATGAAGAGAGCAAGCAAAGGGCGAATCAAACATGTCTACAAGTCAGTTACATTTACTGTCATTTTTTAAAAAAAGAAGGAAGGGGAACGCGATGCCGACTCGAAACGAGTCCAAATAACACCGGCAAATGACGCCGAGCCGAAACAGGCAGGAGGAGGAGAATCCAGACATGGTCGTGATGTGTGGTGTTTTGAACCCCCACATCAGGGCCGCTTTTTGCTTTCAAATTTTTTGGGCAAATTCCGGGGGCTAAACCGGAAGTGACGCCATCACTGCGCGTAGCGGAGATGACGGAGATAAACTTTAACCATCGTCTGAAAGCTGCAATCAGTAAAGTTAGAGCCGAAATACCAAGAATTACAACAATCAAGCAAGAACAAGAGTCTGGCCTGGAGAGGGTCTGACAGGAAAAGACATTTTCGCGTGTAGTTGAGAAGCTAGAGCTAAAGAGCTAAAGCTAACCCTGAGAGAAGCTAGAGCCAAAGAGCTAAAGCTAACCCTGAGAGAAGCTAGAGCCAAAGAGCTAAAGCTAGCCCTGAGAGAAGCTAACGCATTTTGATGACGTATTTGATTTGAAGCGCTGATTGGCTGAAGTGCGCTGTCAGTCAAAGGACGAACCGACGCCCCCTGTACGGAGCTTCTATGGGCTCCTGTCCAGACTGAGCCCAACTCCAAAATCCAAACATGGATGAGGAGTGGGCAGGGCTGGTTTACCAGGCTAAGACCCACCAGTGTCTCAGTGAGCCGTTAGCTTAGCTGTTGCTGTTAGCTTAGCTGTTGCTGTTAGCTTAGCTGTTAGCCACCGACGAACTAGCTGGCTTTGAACGATTCCTTCGTGCTCCAACATGAGTCGACGGGACGCATCTCAGCCTCTGAGACGGTGGAAGGAGGGTTTACACGCTGAGCGTCTGGGACAGAACGGACAGGTTGTTGTTGAGGACAGTTCAGTTCTGAGAGGAAGGATCTGAGCAGCGTAGCGGCGGCTTGGAGAGAACGAGGGAAACGTTCTGGTAGGTTTAAATTCTGGGTCTAGCCTGGCTGTTTACTGTTCTGTTGTTGTTTTATCTTCATCTTGTTGTTCAGGGATCATCGTGCTGCTCTCAGGAGGGAGGGAGCTGCAGCTGACAGTCACAAAACTCCCAAAGACTGGCCCAACGCCAGATCAGGTTGCTGACACCCGCCAGATAATGACAATGATAGTAAATAATTGTCAGAATATTTACACCATATTTGCTATTTGAAATGTAGGCTTGGAAGTCCCGCAGCATGGTACTGGGCATTTGCCTGTTGTTTTCAGCAGTGTTTTAATGTTTTTTTTCTTTTCCAGCACTGCCTTCTGGATGCTTTCCGGTACCTGTGTCTGTCTTGACCTTCCCACGCTGTCATGCCCACCAAGCGTTCTGGTACCTCATGATTTACACAATAAGCACTGACTACACGAGCAACGCAACACAATGCACATCATCCTACACAGCAGGCACAACACAATGCCACTTAGTACACACAGTATTACACAAATCAATTCTACATACTACACAATACTACAAATACTACAAGATATTACAATACACAAAATATTACAATTCAACTACACCATACAGACAATGCCACACAACACTACGCAATACACACATTTGAATTCACATTGTTAAAATTTACAATACGATCAGCAGATGTTTGCTCAAAACACGGATCCATGAGTCGTCCCACACACACACACACACACACACACACACACACACACACACACACACACACACACACACACACACACAAACACACTTCAACTGATTTTTAACTGATTTAATTCATCAGTTATTTTATTTCTTTTTCTACACAAGTACTTTAATAGATATTGTTAATTTTTGTGTATTTTGTGTAAATGTCTTTATTATTATTGATTGTATTATTTTTTTTTATATTGTATTATTGGCTCCAGACGTAATATATTTTATATTAGTTCCTGTGATCTTTTGAAACCTCTAAATGCCACCTGATATTTTCCTTGTTTGAGCCATTGAATGTGTTTGATCCGCTGAGAAAATCCTAAATTTAGATTAAAACGTGGACAGATCTAATGGATTGTTTTTCACGTGCTGACAGTCTGAGCTCTTCTTTCCCAACGGAAGACGATACCCATCCAACATGGCGGCCAGGCTTCCGCCTGTGTACCTACGTCATCACGCTGTGTTAACGTCAAAGGCAGCAGTCTGAATGCAGGTGCAGTTTTAAATATGACCACCAGAGAGCAGCAAAAACGCATTTATTCATTTTCTTAAGTTGATATTTCATTAATTCATAGATAGACAGATAGATAGATAGACAGACAGACAGACAGATAGATAGACAGAGACAGATCTTAGTCCTGTTGTCCTGAACCAGCTTTGGGAGGACGTCTCTCTAGGACTTTGAGTCCATACTTGCTCCAGATGTTTGACTGGAGGATCCAGCTGCTGGGCAGCCAGGCAGCCAGCAGAGGGCGCCGGTGGTCCAGGTGGCAGCTGGAGCAGATGTGGAGGGTTGAACCCGACCTGGTTCCTGTGGAGCCTCAGCATCTGCCGAAGATCCCAGGAAGAACATCTGGAACCCGGGTCCAGAAGAGTCCGAGGAACAGCCAAGGTACTGAACAGAACCTCAGACTCCCAGACCTCTGGAGAGGACCTCAGAGTCTGGTAGAGGGCCTCAGAGTCTGGTAGAGGGCCTCAGAGTCTGGTAGAGGGCCTCAGAGTCTGGTAGAGGGCCTCAGAGTCTGGTAGAGGGCCTCAGAGGTCAGGGGTCACCCTCTGACTCAGGTTCCGTCTGAGGAAGAGTTTCTTTTAAAGTAAATTGTTTTGTGGAGAATATTTTTGTCCATGAATGCAGAGACAGTTTGATCCTACAGGGGGCAGCAGAGTGCCACAGACAGGAGCATTGGTCCTCAAGCTGTGTGTGTGTGTGTGTGTGTGTGTGTGTGTGTGTGTGAATCCAAGGATAAAACCATGCTTGCTTTGCATTTAAAATTGTCATGTGGTGGAGGAAAAGAGGATGATGAGTGTATAGAGGGGGAGGAGGAGGAAGAAGAGGAGGAGGAGGAGGAAGAGGAGGAGGAGGAGGAAGAGGAAGAAGAGGAGGAGGAGGAGGAGGAGGAGGAAGAGGAAGAAGAGGAGGAGGAGGAGGAGGGTCGGGGCCACAGGTGGCTGCTGGTGGCCTCATCAGGTGGAGCAGACTGTGGAATGAGGAGAATTGATGGAGCAGCAGAGAGAAAGAAGAGGAAATGATCTGAATGAAGAGATCAGAAACACACAATAAACACACAATAAAGGCACGATACACACAAGAGATACACAATATACACAAAAATACACAAGCAGTACACATCAGAATCGTCAGTCAGCCGTGGTCTGTGTGACAGCTGTTGGATAAGACTGGAGTTAACGCAGCTCTGGACGTGACCCTGAACGCACCGTCCCATGGTGAGGCACGGCGGAGGCAGCATCATGCTGTGAGGGGCTGGAGACAGGAAGTCAGTGGCTCGGTCCGGAAGACGGCCCTCTGGACGTCCCGGTTCTCCTGGAACGTCCAGGTTCCTGTTTCAGGGCTAAGGTCAGCGTTCACCTCAGAAAGACGTGTTGACCTTTGACCCTGCACAGCAGCAGGTCCGACCACTGCGGGAGGGCGGGGTCAGAACCTGAGACCCCCGAGGAGACCGTAGTCCGCCCCAGACCAGGAACTGGACGGACACCAAGGACACAGCGACCTCTGAGTGTGTGTGTGTGTGTGTGTGTGTGTGTGTGTGTGTGTGTGTGTGTGTGTGTGTGTGTCTCACACTCAGCATGTTGACAGAAACACGATCGCCTCCCATCGTGTGTTTTCTGATGATCGACTTGAAAAAAATGACACCAGCTGGGAAAAATACCCCGAGATGACAGAGTGTGTGTGTGTGTGTGTGTGTGTGTGTGTGTGTGTGTGTGTGTGTGTAGTTTCTCTAAAGAAAGAAACAAAACTATCAGCAGAAAAGAACGAACACAAAGAAACAGCTTTAAGAGCGCACAGTACACAGTGGAGCAGTGGAGCAGTGGTTGGGGCTCTGGGTTCCCGGTTCGAGTCCGCTTTGGGGCGTTGCTGTGTGGAGTGCATGTTCTCCCTGAGCTTGAGTCTGAGGTCTGAGACATGAAATCCCTGAAAGGGTTTCTGCTGCTCCACCACAGCGCCCCCATGTGGAGGAAACAGGACAGACGGCGGGAAAACGTTTCCACGGCAACGACGACGCAAAACTGTAGCAGCAACAGCCTGAAAACAACAGCGTGCAACTGGAAGATGCTCTGTCTCCATGGAAACAGGTGGAACTCTGCTCCTGGTCCTGGTCCTGCTCCTGGTCCTGGTTCTGGTCCTGGTCCTGGTCCTGGTCCTGGTTCTGGTCCTGGTCCTGGTCCTGCTCAGCTGATGGACACTTAGAGGAACCAGCAGCTCCACCTGGTGGCCCAGCAGGTGGACTGAGACGTTGTGGCTCTGAGTGTTGTTGTCTGACGGTGTTGTGAGACGGTGTTGTGTTGTGACAGGCTGTTATGTTTTGAGACGGTGTGTTGTGTGACGTGTTGTGTTTTGAGACGGTGTGTTGTGAGACAGAGTGGTGTTGTCTGATGGTGTTGCGTGACGGTGTTTTGAGACAGCGTTGTGCTGTGAGACAGTTTTGTGTGATGGTGTTGTGTTGCGTTGTGAGACGGTGTTGTGTAGTGTAGTGTTGTTGCGGAGCCGTCCAGCCGTCACGGCCTCCTCTCACTCTGCTGGAGGTGTGACGGCGGCGGCGGCGGCGGCGGCGGCGCTAATGGCCACAGCGTCTCCACCTCATCGTGACAAATCGCTTCGAGCCGCCGGAGCGTTTCTGCTCTGTGAGCAGCTGAGAGCTGAACCTACAGGGAGGAGGCGGGGCTGACCCCTCCCACCGCCGCCGCCGCCGCCGCCCCACCTCACGGAGCGGCACCACCCGGAGGAGCGGCACCACCCGGAGGAGCGGCTCTGGTCTGACGGCTCCGCGACGAAGAGGGAAGCAGGTCTGTCAGGAAGACTCTCCTCCAACCTTCACTTCTCTGTTTCACCGTCAATCTGATCAGCGTGACCCCCAGACCACCCTGACCCTGAACCCCGAACCATGACCCCGAACCATGACCCCGAACCATGACCCCGAACCATGACCCCGAACCATGACCCTGAACCATGACCCCGAGCCATGACCCCGAACCATGACCCCGAGCCATGACCCTGAACCATGACCCTGAACCATGACCTTGAACTCTGACCCTACATCATCCACCCTGGCCTTGATCCTACACCCTCTGTCTGTGTGTGTTTATCAGTTATCAATCTGCCACCTCCCCCCCTCTCTCCCTCTCTCTCTCTCTCCCTCCCCCCTCTCTCCCTCTCTCTCTCCCTCTCTCCCTCCTCCTCTCTCCCTCTCTCTCTCCCTCTCTCCCTCCCCCCTCTCTCCCTCTCTCTCCCTCTCTCCCTCTCCCCCCTCTCTCCCTCTCTCTCTCTCTCCCTCCCCCTCTCTCCCTCTCTCTCTCTCTCTCCTCCCCCCTCTCTCCCTCTCTCTCTCTCTCTCTCTCTCTCCCTCTCCCCCTCTCTCCCTCTCTCTCTCTCTCTCCCTCTCCCCCCTCTCTCCCTCTCCCTCCCTCCCCCCCTCCTCCCTCTCCCTCTCTCTCCCTCCCCCCTCCTCTCTCTCTCTCTCTCCCTCCCCCCCCCCCTCTCCCCTCTCTCCTCCTCTCTCCCCCTCTCTCTCTCTCCCTCTCCCTTCCCCCTCTCCCCCTCTCCCTCCCTCCTCCCCCCTCCGCTCTTCCCCTCCCCTCCCCCCCCCTCTCCTCGCTCTCCCTCTCCGCTCCCTCTCTCTCCCCCTCTCTCTCTCCTCTCTCCTCTCCTCCCTCTCCCCCTCCCCTCCCCCCTCTCCCCCTCCTCCCCCCCTCTCTCCTCCTCTCTCTCCCCTCCCCCCCTCTCTCCCCCCCCTCCTCCTCCTCCTCTCTCCCTCTCTCCTCCCCCCCTCTCCTCCTCCTCTCTCCTCCCTCCCCCCCTCTCTCCTCTCCCCCCCCTCTCTCCCTCTCTCTCCCCCCCTCTCCCTCCCTCTCCCTCCCCTCCCCCCCTCTCTCCTCTCTCTCTCTCCTCTCTCCCTCTCTCTCTCCCCCTCGCCTCTCTCTCTCTCTCTCCCCCCCTCCCCTCCTCTCTCCCCCTCCTCCCCTCCCCCCTCTCTCGCTCTCTCTCTCCCTCTCCCCCCTCTCTCCCTCCCCCCTCTCTCTCTCTCCCTCTCCCTCTCCCCCCCTCTCCCCCTCTCTCCCTCTCTCTCTCCCTCTCTCTCCCTCTCTCCCCCTCTCTCTCCCTCCCCCCTCTCTCTCTCTCCCTCTCCCTCCCCCCCTCTCTCCCTCTCTCCCCCCCCCCCCCCCCCCCCCCCCACTCTTCCTCTCGGTTTCCTCCTGAAGTTTCTCGGCGCTGCAGAAACAAACTTTCTCACATCAGAAGTCGAGTCTGTGGCTTTAAAGCGTTTTGGACCAATCAGGAGCCCCGAGGAGCTCCGCAGGTAACCCGCCAGCCCCCGCCAGCCCCTTCATGCTCCCCGTCCCGCCGCTCCACCCGGCCTCTGAAGCTCTCCGCCCACCGCTCCGCCGCCGTACGGTGGGATCTCCGCCTGCCTCAGAACTCAAACGTGCCTCCGGGCTGAACCGGGACGAGTCCTCCAGAGCAGAACCGGAGACGACTTTCATCTGGAAGACAGACGGAAGGCGGAGGAGGGAGAGAGACTCGCTCAGCCCTGAGAGAGGATCTGCAGTGTGGGGTTCGAACCGTGGGACCGATGGCAGTGCTGCTGCTTCAGGTCCACCGTGGAGCTCTGCAGGTCTCCGTCTGGACCGGATCCGTCTGGACCGGATCCGTGTTTATCAGACGGTCTGGAGGAAGATCCACCGCAGAGAACGTTCTGAGACCAGACCAGGACCATCAGAACCACATCAGACCAGGAGGATCAGAACCAGATCAGACCAGAGACTTAGGCTGAATCCCATTTCACCCCTTAGCCCTTCCCCTTGGCCCTTCCCCTTAGCCCTCCGCCTATGAAACGGAGTGCTAAGGGGTAGGGGAGAAAGTCAACCCCTCCGAATTGGGACACCCCTCCGACAATCGCGTACGTCATCAGTAGTCGCCGCTGCCGATGACGTAGGCAGATGCGACAATTATCTGCCGAAGAATGTTTTTCTTACATTTTAAAACTTTGTTAATTGACAAAATACTGACATTTATGAACGTCTTTCGTTGCGGACGCCGCCATCTTGCCGATCTTGTAAGGCTTTCTGGGAAATCTGTCATCCAGTGGCGCCGGTGGCGAGGGGCGCTTGTTTTGTTCGCCTGGACCGTCAGTGGCGGGTGGGGTTAGTTCACTTCCGCATTGGCGGGGGCGCTCGTTTCCCACCCGCGCATTCCAGGCGGGCCGTGTTGAAGAAACCAGTTTATTGAAAATAATCGTCTATCTGTTGTGTTTTGAATGCGCCTGGAATGCGCGGGTGTGGAAACGATCACTCCCGTCAATGCGGAAGTGAATTCACCCCGCCCGCCAGGCATGATTTAGGCTGAAAGAACAAGCGCCCCTCGCCATCGGCCGATACCCCTCCGTTTGGAGTGTGCCTCTCGAGAATCTCCTTTTGGAGGGGTGACTGGCCCTCCTTCTTGGCCCTACCCCTCCGTCATAATGACAATTGGGACACTCCTACCCCTCCACGTGAACGCGCAAAACGAGGGGTAGGGCCAAGGGGAAGGGCTAAGGGGTGAAATGGGATTCAGCCTTAAGCTCCTTCCTTCCTGGTCCCTGGTCCCTGGTCCCTGCAGACCCAGCGGTCTGTTTGAGGAACAGACCTCCAGCGTGGTGGAACCAGGACCTTCAGGAGGAACCGGCTTCCGAAGGAACCTTCAGATCCAGTAGATCGGTTCTCTGATCAGACCTCAGTAAACGATACAAGAACCGTCAGCAGAACGGTGACCTCTGTCTCACTCTGTCTCACTCTGTCTCACTCCATCCAACAAGATTCAGAGAGACTCACTCCAGGAAGCCAGAGCTGCCTTGTGGTTGATAAGCCCCTCCCACTGGGCGCAACCAATCAGCCAATCAGAGTCATACATTAAAAAAACAGACATCAGTCAATAAACAGACAGAAAACCACCCCCGCTTCAAAACACACTCTGAGAAGATGGCTGCTGGAGTGTGTGTGTGTGTGTGTGTGTGTGTGTGTGTGTGTGTGTGTGTTCAGTGAGTGACGGGCCGCTCCGTCACCAGAACAATCAGATCTGGCAACCCGGACAGATTCAGATCTGAACCATCCGCCAGGCCGCCGTGCGGCGCCTCTGGTGGAGCACGAGGGATGAGTTCAGCACGTGAGTGTGTAATGTGTGGACTGCCGGCGTGCACGGCGCCACACCGGCGCGCACGGGGCGCCACACCGGCGCGCACGGCGCCGCTGGTCCTCCTGAAGCTCATGATGCGCTCCCTGGCCAGCCTGGAGGCCTGGGCTCAGGACGGACCGGCCCGGGTCTGAGTCCGGCGCTGAGTCCCGGGACCCTGCCGCCTCCTGAAGACCCCGACCCCAGATGGCGTCGCGGCGTTCCGGCGCCGGCCCGGTTATTTTCAGACACTCGGCGGGTCGGCTGGCGGCCGGCGGCCGCTTCACAAACCTTTTGTCTGCCTGTCAGCTGAAGTGAAGCCTGAAGTCTGCAGGCAAACACACACCACACACACACACACACACACACACACACACACACACACACACACACACACACACACACAAACACTCACACACTCACACGCAGAGTGTTTGTTTGGTTCTAATCAGACGTGGACAGGAAGCGCCCAGAGACGCCTCCATTCCGCTCCTGGTGGCGAGAGCGTCCTGGTTTCAGCGGCGTTAGACTTGCAAATGATCCGCCTGGAAGTCTGGACCAGGAAAGTTTCCTCGCCTGAGTCACGGGTGGAGGCAGCAGCTGCAGAGTCCCCCGTCCCCGTCCCCGTCCCCGTCTCCATCCCCGTCCCCGTCCCCGTCCTCCGTCCCCGTCCTCCGTCCCCGTCCCCGTCCCCGTCCTCCTCTGACTCTCTGGAAGACACCGATCGCTCCAGATGTTTCTGCCTGAACCTTTCACAAAATTAAAGTGAAATCAAGGTTTCATCTTGTTTCCATTTTATTTACAAAATCCTTTAAAAAAGACTTCAGCTCTGAAAAGGACGCGAGAAAAAGATTCAGTTAAAAAGGGTCAAATGGGGAAAAAATCATCTGAAAGAGTTTTAAAAAGTGGAGAAAAAAGCTGCTTGAACAGCTTCAAAAAACTGAGAATGACGAATATTTCTAAAAGAAAAGAAGGGATGAAAGCAGACGGAGCGTCAGACGCAAAAGAAGTCCAAAAAAGGCTGAAACTGAAGTTTAATCCTCTGAAGTCAGATGGAAGAAGAGCTGAAAACATCCTGGAGGTTTAATCTTCCTGGATTCTGACTGAAACTCCATCAAGTCACCCAGAGACAGTCTGACTGCAGCCTGAGCCTCAGGTCAAAGGTCAAACTGCTCAGAGTCCTGCTCTGGAGAGGACTCACATCATCATCATCATCAGTTTCTTCTTCTTCTTCTTCTTCTTCTTCTTCTTCTTCTTGAAAACGTGATCTCAGTCTGACGACGGCAGCAGGAAGTCCTGAGACTTTTAGAAAGGATCCGAGTAGATCAGGGTTCAAGAGGATCTGATCCTGGTCCTTCTCTCTCTGGTAGTCCTGGTCCATCAGTGTCTTCTAGTCCTGCTTCTTCATACGCTGATGAGACCTTAACGAGTTTCAGTGACGGCGATCGTCACTGACCAATCAGCTGACGGCAGTGTTTAAGCCCCTCCTCCTCACGGACCCGGTACCGATGAGCTGGGTTCGGTTGGGTCCGGCGCTTTTGGTACGATCTGCAACTTCCTTCCCCTCAAACAGGAAGTCCCGCGGCGTCGTGTCCCGGCGAGGTCCGTGGTGAGTTCACGGTCCGTCGTAGCGGTGGGATTCTGCAGCGTCGGCGCCGTTGTGTTTGTGGCGGTCTCCTCCTCCGTCGTCATTCCGCTCACGCAGCCGCTTCCTGTAAACGCTTCTCCCCTCCCGTGGATTTGTTCTGTGGTTCGATACCTCGTTCTGGGCTCCGCTGGGCTCCGCTGGGCTCCGCCGAGCGGCGCTGTGTTTGAGCTCCCTCCAAATCGCCGGCGCCCCCTGCAGAGCCGAACCTGCATCGACAAACAGCTGCAGCTGGAACTGTTTCCCTGAGGAGAGTTTGGAGACGTTTTCAGAGACGCTGGCTCTGCTCCAGGTCCGT
This sequence comes from Salarias fasciatus, assembly GCF_902148845.1. Lineage (NCBI taxonomy): Eukaryota > Metazoa > Chordata > Actinopteri > Blenniiformes > Blenniidae > Salarias > Salarias fasciatus. The sequence continues at coordinate 26,960,216 of NW_021941229.1, read as the reverse complement.
TTAACCATGTTTGACGTTCGAGTCTGATGTCAGGAGGTCAAAGCTGTCCTCAGTTCAGTTTCTGTCTCTGAGAACATCAGGTGGACACGGTCCGCCCCGGATTCTGAAGACAACGGCTTTAACGACTCCTCAGAGACTGAAGACATGAGGTGAAGTCGTTTTTGGTCAAAAGATTATTTTAGGCTGTAAAACAGCTCTTTCAAAGCCCCTAACCCTTAACCCTTAACCCTTAACCCTTAACCCTAACCCTAACTCTAACCTATGTCCTAAACCTAACCTAAACCCAACTGTAACCCTAAATCAAAAACCAGGTCTGAACCTCAAAAAGGTCCAAAAAGGCCTGTCGAAAAGTGAGGACCAGCAAAAATGTCCTCACTCTGTTGGTGAAAAACGAATTTTGATCCTTACTTTTGGGTATGTACAAGAGCACACACACACACACACACACACACACACACACACACACACACACACACACACACACAGTCTTGTATTTCTATCCTTGTGGGGACCGTCCATTGACTCCCATTCATGTCTAGCCCCTAACCCTGACCCTTACCCTAACCCTAACCCACACCACAACAAAGCCTAACCCTAAAGAAATGTTTTTGCACTTTTACTTTTTTCAGTAACAACAACATGGCCAAGAAAACACTGTTTCTCCTACTTAGGACCGGAAAAAGGTCCCACAAGGCACGTCGTTCCACGTTTTGCTATCCTTGTGGGGACATTTGGCCCCGACAAGGATAGAAATACAAGAACACACACACACACACACACACACACACACACACACACACACACACACACACACACACACACCAGCCCTCTCCCAGTATCAGCAGTGGAAACCATCTGAGTGACTCTATCTGGGAATCCACATCCACACTGTGTGTGTGTGTGTGTGTGTGTGTGTGTGTGTGTGTGTGTGTGTGTGTGTGTGTGTGTTCATGCGTATCCCAAATGGTTCATCAGCAGCTGCTTTGGGTGGAATTGAGCCTGCGGACAGGAAAATAATATAGTGAGATCTCCTCTCATCAGATCTGTGTGTGTGTGTGTGTGTGTGTGTGTGTGTGTGTGTGTGTGTGTGTGTGTGTGTGTGTGTGTGTGTGTGTGCAGAACAGAAAGGTTACATTCTCCACGGCTCTCTGGGTTTATTTACTGGAGAGTACCGGCTAAATGAAGGGATGTCCTGCAGTCGTTTACTTTCATCCTACATGAAGAATCTCAGTGAATCTCCTCGAACCCAGAGACACATCAGCTTCCAAGACTTCAAACAAGCAAGGCAGCGACACAAACTTCCTAAAACTGCAGAAAATATGAAAATCTCACGTAGTAAAATATAAGTCACAAGTATATGGAAAGCCAGAAGAGTCACAATTCTCCACGAATCCAACGCGTTTGGTCCTTAAAGGGATAGTTCGGGATTTATTACATGAATGTGTACGGCATCCCCGTCAGCAGTGTTGTGCATTCACACAGACTGACCCCTGACCCCTGACCCCTGACCCCTGACCCCTGACAGCGTCCAGTGAGCGGACGAGGTCTGACTTTTTCCTGATAAACGTTTTTGTGATGCAAATGTATCACTCTTTCGAACACATACTGGTTTGAGAAGAAAAACGCTTTATTTTCGGGACCCCAGCAAACTTGCAGGACTACTTTCTTCTGGACCGACACCGGACAGGATCTCCGCTCATTGGACGCTGGGTCAGGGGTCAGGGGTCAGGGGTCAGTCTGTGTGAATGCACAACACTGCATACACATTCATGTCAAAAATCTCAAACTATCCCTTTAAGACGCCGTGAAAACACCTGTTTTTTTAATAAGACGGGCGTTAAAAACGCGTTTTAAACAAGCAAGACGGGTGTTTTTCACGGCGTTCTACGAGATGTTAACGAGCTCCGCCCTCTGACAAACACAGCCAGCAGGTTTAATGTTTCTGAGGCCAATCAGGCACAGCGAGGCCAAAACAGTGGATCCGAGACACTTGCCTGCTCTTCGGTGTTTTTGTTGCCGTCTGTCTGTGAGGAAATGACTGAAATTCAGAGAATTAAAACATCGATCTGCACGAATCCAGTATAATCACCGTGGCTGAATCCGCTGTGCTGAAGACATGTGGGTAGGATATAAAATAAACAAACCAAACCTTGATCATTGCATTTTCTAAATGTATTGAGTCCAAATATATTTGCTTTTTATTTATTTGCATTTTTTTTGCCTTTTGTTGTTGTGTCTTCACTACGAGAACAATCTCTTGCTAAAGCATTTATTTTGAGATGCTAATCCTTACGCTTTCTCTCATGTCCACCAGTAATCAGCATCCCCGTCTCCAGTGTCGGGTTCAGCCCTGCAGGCCGTGGTTTGCTCTGCTCTGCTGTTTTTCAGAGGGCAGAGCTCATTAACATCTCGTAGAATGCCGTAAAAAAACGCCCGTCTTCCTTGTTTAAAACTCGCATTTTTTATGCTCGTCATATTAGAAAATGGGTGTTTTTTACGGCGTTCTACAGCCTTCGGCAAGAGCTCCGTAAAAAACGCGCGTTTGATTTGTCCAAATGTGCGTTTTTTACAGCGTCTAATTAAAAAACGGGCGTTTTTTTTACAGCGTCTTAAGGATCAGACGCGTTGGATTAGTGGCGAATTGTGACTCTCTTGGCTTTCCATACGAGTAGAACAGACTCTGTGGTCCAGGATCATGTTTATGGACTCATTCTGAATTTGATTGGCTGGATCATCGTCTCCTGGATAACCGGCGGAAACACGGAGGATCTGCTCGTCTGGCCGGAGCGGCTCCTGATGGATGAAGCGCCCCCTGCTGGGGAACCCTGGTGACGACATAAAGGCCTGAGACCAGAAACGACCAAGGAGTCCAAGAACCGAAACACTGGAACCAGGATCAACAGGAACCAGGTTCTAATCCGTCCCTGATGGTGGCAGGATTAGGATGATGTTCAGGATTATATTCAGGATAATGTTCAGTGTTGTGTTCAGGATGATATTCAGGATCATATTCAGGATTAGGTTTAGGATGAGGATTACGATTATGTTCAGGAATAATCCTGAACATTCAGGATTGTGTTCAGGATTATGTTCAGAATTACGTTCAGGATTATGTTCAGGATTATGTTCAGGATTATGTTCAGGATTGTGTTCAGGATTACGTTCAGGATTACGTTCAGGATTATGTTCAGGATTATGTTCAGGATTATGTTCAGGATTGTGTTCAGGATTACGTTCAGAATTACGTTCAGGATTATGTTCAGGATTATGTCCAGGATTACGTTCAGGATTACGTTCAGGATTGTGTTCAGGATTACGTTCAGGATTATGTTCAGGATTACGTTCAGGATTATGTTCAGGATTAAGTTCAGGATTACATTCAAGATTGTGTTCAGGATTACGTTCAGGATTATGTTCAGGATTATGTCCAGGATTATGTTCAGGATTACGTTCAGGATTACGTTCAGGATTGTGTTCAGGATTACGTTCAGGATTACGTTCAGGATTATGTTCAGGATTGTGTTCAGGATTATGTTCAGGATTATGTTCAGGATTATGTTCAGGATTACATTCAGGATTGTGTTCAGGATTACGTTCAGGATTACGTTCAGGATTATGTTCAGGATTATGTTCAGGATTATGTTCAGGATTATGTTCAGGGTAACTGGATCACATCATGTGAATCTTCAGTCGTTGACGATGCACTTTGTCCACTTTCAGTTCTTTCTAAATGGAGCCTTTATTCTTTCAAACTCATGTTTCTTCCATCTGAATAGTAACAACACACACACACACACACACACACACAGACACACACACACACACACACACACACAGACACACACAATGACATGTTGTGTGTTTGTTGTAGGGCTTCATTACTCAGCCACCTCTCAGGCTGCAGTGGCACAACAAATTTGCTCCAACATTTCCCTGATTACAGCCTGGAGGTTGGTGTGTGTGTGTGTGTGTGTGTGTGTGTGTGTGTGTGTGTGTGTGTGTGTGTGTGTGTGGTACTTAGAGGAGATAAAAGACTTCTGACAAGTCTTTTACCAAAAGCATCAACAGTAAAACTCAGTCTGCCCCCGTGTGACTCTGAACTCTCTCTCTGTGTGTGTGTGTGTGTGTGTGTGTGTGTGTGTGTGTGTGTGTGTGTGTGTGTGTGTGTGTGTGTGTGTGTGTGTGTGTATTTACCTGGTGGGTCTAAAGCTCCCATATTTTATTTAAATACTAAAAACCCTGTTTTTGCTCTTTTGTGTTCGTGTTGTGTTTGTGTGTGTGTGTGTGTGTGTGTGTGTGTGTGTGTGTGTGTGTGTGTGTGTGTGTGTGTGTGTGTGTGTGTGTGTGTGTGTGTGAGTGTGTGTGTGTGTGTGTGGAGGTGATTCAGGCTGACCAGGAGGCCCCTCAGCTCCAGTGACCCTCAGTCAGTTTCAGCTGCTAATGAGGCTGAGAGACCAGGAGGAGACGCTCCGGGAGGAAGAGGAGGAGGAGGAGGCTCCTCTTCCTCCTCTTCCTCCTCTTCCTCCTCCTCCTCCTCCTCTTCCTCCTCCTCTTCCTCCTCCTCCTCCTCCTCTTCCTCCTCCTCCTCTTCCTCTTCCTCTTCCTCCTCCTCTTCCTCCTCTTCCTCCTCTTCCTCCTCCTCCTCCTCCTCTTCCTCCTCCTCTTCCTCCTCTTCCTCCTCCTCCTCCTCCCATCATCCTCACAGCTTCACAGGTTTTGGCCAAAAGTCAATCCCAATGTGGTCCAAATTGAAGGGGGTGTAATGAAACCACACACACACACACACACACACACACACACACACACACACACACTGCAGAGAACAATAAGCTGTAAACACTGACTCAGATCATTCATGTGGACAGAACACCACGTTGGATTGTGACTTTCAGCTCTGACCAACTACCAAGCCCAGGAGAATCTGGACTAGAACCAGGACCAGCAGCAGGACCAGGACCAGGACCTGGACCAGCAGCAGGACCAGGACCAGGACCTGGACCAGCAGCAGGACCAGGACCAGGAGCAGAGTGTCCATGTCCATATGGAGCCCGAGTGTCTCCAGAAAGTCTCCTTTTAGAGTGTCCAACATCCGAAGTGCTACAGCAGGAGATTGAGTTGGTGGTGGAGGGTGACGGTGTAGGGGTGTAGTTTGAGATGACGTGTAGAGGCTGTAGTTTGAGGTGACGTGTAGGGGTGTAGTTTGAGGTGACGTGTAGAGGCTGTAGTTTGAGGTGACGTGTAGGGGTGTAGTTTGAGGTGACGTGTAGAGGCTGTAGTTTGAGGTGACGTGTAGGGGCTGTAGTTTGAGGTGACGTGTAGGGGTGTAGTTTGAGGTGACGTGTAGGGGTGTAGTTTGAGGTGACGTGTAGGGGTGTAATTTGAGGTGACGTGTAGAGGCTGTAGTTTAAGGTGACGTGTAGAGGCTGTAGTTTGAGGTGACGTGTAGGGGTGTAGTTTGAGGTGACGTGTAGAGGCTGTAGTTTGAGGTGACGTGTAGGGGTGTAGTTTGAGGTGACGTGTAGGGGTGTAGTTTGAGGTGACGTGTAGAGGCTGTAGTTTGAGGTGACGTGTAGGGGTGTAGTTTGAGGTGACGTGTAGGGGTGTAATTTGAGGTGACGTGTAGAGGCTGTAGTTTAAGGTGACGTGTAGGGGTGTAGTTTGAGGTGACGTGTAGGGGTGTAGTTTGAGGTGACGTGTAGAGGCTGTAGTTTGAGGTGACGTGTAGGGGTGTAGTTTGAGGTGACGTGTAGAGGCTGTAGTTTGAGGTGACGTGTAGGGGTGTAGTTTGAGGTGACGTGTAGAGGCTGTAGTTTAAGGTGACGTGTAGAGGCTGTAGTTTGAGGTGACGTGTAGGGGTGTAGTTTGAGGTGATGTGTAGAGGCTGTAGTTTGAGGTGACGTGTAGAGGCTGTAGTTTGAGGTGACGTGTAGGAGTGTAGTTTGAGGTGACAGTGTAGAGGCTGTAGTTTGAGGTGACGGTGTAGAGGCTGTAGTTTGAGGTGACAGTGTAGAGGCTGTAGTTTGAGGTGACGGTGTAGGGGTGTAGTTTGAGGTGACGTGTAGAGGCTGTAGTTTGAGGTGACGTGTAGAGGCTGTAGTTTGAGGTGACGTGTAGAGGCTGTAGTTTGAGGTGACGGTGTAGGGGTGTAGTTTGAGGTGACGTGTAGATGCTGTAGTTTGAGGTGACGCGTAGAGGCTGTAGTTTGAGGTGACAGTGTAGGGGTGTAGTTTGAGGTGACGTGTAGAGGCTGTAGTTTGAGGTGACGTGTAGGAGTGTAGTTTGAGGTGACAGTGTAGGGGTGTAGTTTGAGGTGACGTGTAGAGGCTGTAGTTTGAGGTGACGTGTAGGGGTGTAGTTTGAGGTGACGTGTAGAGGCTGTAGTTTAAGGTGACGTATAGGGGTGTAGTTTGAGGTGACAGTGTAGGGGTGTAGTTTGAGGTGACGTGTAGAGGCTGTAGTTTGAGGTGACGTGTAGGGGTGTAGTTTGAGGTGACGTGTAGAGGCTGTAGTTTGAGGTGACGTATAGGGGTGTAGTTTGAGGTGACGGTGTAGAGGCTGTAGTTTGAGGTGACGGTGTAGGGGTGTAGTTTGAGGTGACGTGTAGAGGCTGTAGTTTAAGGTGACGGTGTAGGGGTGTAGTTTGAGGTGACGGTGTAGGGGTGTAGTTTGAGGTGACGTGTAGAGGCTGTAGTTTGAGGTGACGTGTAGGGGTGTAGTTTGAGGTGACGTTTAGGGGTGTAGTTTGAGATGACGGTGTAGGGGTGTAGTTTGAGGTGACGGTGTAGAGGCTGTAGTTTGAGGTGACGGTGTAGAGGCTGTAGTTTGAGGTGACGGTGTTGTTGGATGAGAGCTGATGAAATGTTTTCAGGTGCAGCGTTACCGTGGGAACAAACTGTCTCCTCTGCCTGCAGGCTCCATGACTTTTAATCCTCTTAACCTCGGCTGTGTGTGTGTGTGTGTGTGTGTGTGTGTGTGTGTGAGAGAGAGAGAGAGAGAGAGAGAGAGAGAGAGATTATGATGAAAAGAAACAGACGATACAGAAATGAAACTGTTTACCTGAAGAAACTCCTCCTCACCTCCGCTGAGGCTGCAGAACATCATGATCACACACACACACACGAACACAAACACGCACACGCACACGCACACTCACACACACACACACACACACACACATACACACACACACACACACACACACACACACACTGACTTGTCGACAGGTACATTTGAAGCCCCTGATCTGCTCCCCTGGGGGTCCCTGAGGGGGTTCAGGAGAACCCACCAGTGCTGTGATGTTGATCTGAGCCTCCTACGCTGCTCCGGGGGGGGGGGGGGGGGGATGGATGAGTGGATGAATGGATAACTGGTGGATGAGTGGATGGATGATGGATGGATGGTTGGATGAATGATGGATGGATGGATGATGGATGGAAGATGGATGGATGAGTGGATGATGCTTCTGTCTCTCTGTCAGTGAGACGCTGCTGAACGTCCAGATGGTCCGAGTCGTCAGTCGTCCCTGAACTCGTCACTCCGTCTCCTTCTGACCCGAGCTGGACCGCCGCCTGCTGCCCGGAGGCCCGCAGGGCTGATCGGGTGAAATCTGGGTTTTGTTCTCTTTTCCTCCATTTCTACGTCTTCGTTTCCCCGCTCTGCATCAGAATCTGCCATGACGCCGCTGACGCCGCTGATCGGTTGATCACCGCTGATCGGTTGATCGCCGCTGATCAGTTGATCGCCGCTGATTGGTTGATCGCCGCTGATCAGTTGATCCCTGCTGATCACCGCTTACCGCTGCTGATCACCGCTGATCGGTTGATCGCTGCTGATCACCACTGACCTCCACTGATCACCACTGATCGGCTGTTCTCTGCTGATCGCTGCAGTTCGCCGCTGATCAGCTGATTGCTGGTGATTGCCGCTGCTCGCCGCTGCTCGCCGCTGCTCGCCGCTGGCGACGCCTTCTGATGTCTGTGAAGTTCAAACGGCAGATTCTTGGTCAATATTTGTCTTTTTCCGCTGTTGAAGCGACTCCTGTGATCAAAGCCGCCGCTGATTAATTTGTCTGGCTCTGAAATCGTCCTCGGGTTTGATGAAAGTGTCTTGAAGTGGAGTTTAATTTCATGATGAAGGAGCCGCCGGGAAACAGGAAGGCCGAGCGGCGGCGATGAGGACGGACGCTCTTCATCCTCACGTCGCGCCGACTGTAATTTCACTGATTAAACTCTGATTGAGCAGAAACGCCGACGTGAAGAGGTGAGAACGGAGGAGGACGGAGGAGGACGGGCGCTCCGATGTGTGAAAACTCCAGACTTTGAGACCAAGGTCGTCTCTGATTGGTCGGTTCACGGCGTTCTGAGCAGGAGGTTCAGAACAGGAAGGAGGAAACTGCTTCTGCAACCGTGATGAAATCTGAAACACCGGAAAATGTTTACAACAGAAAATCAAGGAGGAACATGGAGAAACCGGATCGGCACCGAAACCTGGGCTGAACGTAGTGAACGGGGAGAGAACCGTTAACTATGGTCTGTGATTAATCAGCTTTCTTTAATTTCACCAAAAATTATTTTAGCAAAAGTGTTTTTATTTAAGTTCACTATAGTATTGTCTCAGGTCGCAAGATTGAAAGATTGATGTTAAAAATCGATAAAAAAAGAAAAATGTAAATACTGCTACTACTACTACTACTAATAATAATGATAATAATGACAATAATAATAATAATGATAATAATAATAATAATAATAATAATAATAATAATAATAAGAAGAAGAAGAAGAAGAAGAAGAAGTAATAAATTAAGTCATTTGTTTATCCTGTAACGGAAGCAGCAGTAACAGAGTTTCACCAGCCGTCACTCCTCTTTTACTCCTCCATTACTCCTCGGTCGCTCTGCCCTGTTGACCTTCACCCTTCTCCGTCCAGCTGATCGACGTTCCGACGTGAATTTCCTGCTCTTTTTCTTCACTTCCTGCTCTTTCTTCTTCACTTCCTGCTCTTTATTCTTCACTTCCTGCTTTTTCCCTTTCACTTCCTGCTCTTTATTCTTCACTTCCTGCCCTTTAGTCTTCACTTCCTGCTCTTTTTCTTCATTTCCTGCTCTTTATTCTTTACTTCCTGCTCTTTTTCTTCACTTCCTGCTCTTTATTCTTCACTTCCTGCTCTTTATTCTTCACTTCCTGCTCTTGTTTGTGTCGTTTCGGCTTCTTTTGTTCCACGACTGAAGCTTTTCATGTTTGCCTGATTGAATTCATCTTTCACCAGCTCCACCTTGATGACATGACGGAGGAGCGTCAGGTGTGTGTGTGTGTTTGTGTGTGTGTGTGTGTGTGTGTGTGAGTGTGTGTGTGTGTGTGTGTGTGTGTGTGCGCAGCAGCAGCAGGTTGCTGTTGATTCAATAAAAAAGCTATTTTCTCTCCTTCTGCATCGAGGCTGGAAACAATCAGTCTGCAGGGGGATGTTCCTCCAAACTCTATTGATTCTACCTCTGTGTGTGTGTGTGTGTGTGTGTGTGTGTGTGTGTGTGTGTGTGTGTGTGTGTGTGTGTGTGTGTGTGTGTATGTATGTGTGTGTGTGTGTATGTGTGTGTGTGTGTGTGTGTGTGTGTGTGTGTAAAAACAGCAAATAACCCTCATCCGTCCTGCCATTCCTCACTGGTCCAGCTGAGTTAACCCACACAGTTACCATGCTGGAAGTCTCTCTCTCTCTCTCTCTCTCTCTCTCTCTCTCTCTCTCTCTCTCTCTCTCTCTCTCTCTCTCTCTCTCTCTCTCTCTAACACACACGCAACACTCATGCTGTTGCTTGAAGATTTAAAGCTTCGGTTCTTCCTCTTCCTCTGAACGTCACCTTCGAATGGTTGCTGGTTTGATTTCTTGTGTGGCAGCAGAATGAGCAGTTCTAAGCTGAGACACTTAACCGAGGAGAGGAAGACAGAGGGAAGAGGAGGAAGAGAGGAGGAGGAGGAAGAGAGGAGGAGGAGGAAGAGAGGAGGAGGAGGAGGAGGAGAGGAGGAGGAAGAGAGGAGGAGGAGGAGGAGAGGAGGAGGAAGAGAGGAGGAGGAGGAGAGGACCAGTCAGCTTTTAGCCAAACTGTTTATTGAGGAGAGAGTCAAGTTCACCTGAAAGGTCGTCATGGAAACGACCAGGTTATTGATGGAAATGGTTACACGCTGCTGGCTTTGTGTGTGTGTGTGTGTGTGTGTGTGTGTGTGTTATCAGTGCGAAAGCAGACAAATCAATTCTGACCTGACAAGCACACAATTAGCTGCTCCATTAGCCTCATGTAGACCGACTCATCTGGAGGAGGGGGGGGGGGGGGGGGGGGGGGGAGGAGGAGGAGGAGGAGAGGGGGAGGAGGAGAGGAGGAGGGGGAGGGGGAGGGGGGGGGGAGGAGGGGGAGGGGGGGAGGAGGGGGGGGAGGAGGGGGAGGGGGAGGGGGGGGGGAGGAGGGGGAGGGGGGGAGGAGGGGGGGAGGAGGGGAGGAGGGGGGAGGAGGGGGAGGGGGGGAGGAGGGGGGGAGGAGGGGGGGGAGGAGGAGGAGGGGGGGGAGGAGGGGGAGGGGGAGGGGGAGGAGAGGGGGAGGAGGGGGGGGGGGAGGGGGAGGAGAGGGGGAGGAGGGGGGGAGGAGGGGGAGGGGGAGGGGGGAGGAGGAGGAGGAGGTGTTGAGGTCTTACTGAAGGCTGACTGGACTGATCAGCAGTCAGGATGTCAGTCAGTCGCTACTGAGGAGCCTCCTGCTCTGCAGCCTGACTCACCTCCTGCCCCCCCTCCCTCTCTCTCTCCCTCTCTCTCTCCCTATCTCTCTCCCTCCCTCCCTCTCTCCCTCCCTCTCTCTCGCTCTGTCTCTCTCACTCACACAGGCAAATGGACATACACATGAATAGACAGGACGCACGGTGCTGTCCATGGTGCTGAAGCAACATCTGACTAGAACTGCGAGGTACTTTTTATGCCTGACACACACACACACACACACACACACACTCACACACACACACACGCCGGCCTCCTGTGTCCATCACGGTGATTCTCCGGCTCGCTGAAACTGGAGGATTCAGACAGAATCTGGACTCCAGGCTGTGAAGAGAAAACGCCGCTTTTCAAGCCTCCTGTTTTGATGTGTGCTGCTTCTGTTGATTTTAATTATCCCGACTCCTCCGTCCCTCCGTCCCTCCATCCCTCCGTCCCTCCATCCCTCCGTCCCTCCATCCCTCCATCCCACCGCCGCCACCGGATGGAGGGATGCGCGTCTTTTGAAGCCTCTCTCGCCGTCCTCCGGCCCGTTCGTCCCGTATTTGTGAGAACCGTCACTTTGCACCTTTTGACACAACAGATGAGAGTGTTGGCGTGCGTGCGCTCTGCCCACGGAGCGCGTGCACGAGCTATTTATACCGCAGCGTGTTTGATTCTCTTCGATAGAGCGGCGGAACAATTTGCGGCTCGGCTGTGGAGGAAGCTGACAGACTCCGATAAGCCGGGAGACACAGGGAAGGAGGGAGGAGAACACCTGGAGAGGAGGGAGGACAGAGACAGACAGGCGCAGGCGGACGTGTCCTCTGGAACCGGCGAGATGAAAGACGCGCCGTCGTGATGCAACAGAGACAAACAACCGCGCTGAAGCGCCTGATCCGGAGCCGCTGTCTGAATGTGAATGTTCACATCGGAGAGGAGGACCGGACCGGATCAGGACCGGACCGGATCAGGACGCACCCGTGGTCCAGGTCCAGAAGGTCCAGGTCCAGAAGGTCCAGCGTCCAGGTCCTGTGCTCAGACCGTCTGGAGTCTGTGAGTCACAGACAGAAATGAGGCGGTTAAAATGTTCCCAGCGGCGTTTGGATGAATAAGTTAATTTCATGGTGAAAGTTCTTAAAAAGGTTCATCTGAGTGAGACGTTGACATGCAGGACGTTTTGGTTTGCAGCAGAGTGGGAGATCTGCTCTATAGATGATCTTTGGCAAAAGAAAGAAGGTCCGAAAAGCTGAGTCCCGTTTCCCCTGAAACCGAACTGCACCTTTCCACAACATCTGTCCCTCCTCAACAGATCAGAGTCAAGCAGGGTTCTCCTCCTCTGGGTCTGGTTCTGCAGGTTCTCCCTCCTCTGGGTCTGGTTCTGCAGGTTCTCCCTCCTCTGGGTCTGGTTCTGCAGGTTCTCTCTCCTCTGGGTCTGGTTCTGCAGGTTCTCCCTCCTCTGGGTCTGGTTCTGCAGGTTCTCCCTCCTCTGAGCCTGGTTCTGCAGGTTCTCTCTCCTCTGGGTCTGGTTCTGCAGGTTCTCCCTCCTCTGGGCCTGGTTCTGCAGGTTCTCCCTCCTCCAGTGAGCCTGGTTCTGCAGGTTCTCCCTCCTCCAGTGAGCCTGGTTCTGCAGGTTCTCCCTCCTCCAGTGAGCCTGGTTCTGCAGGTTCTCTCTCCTCTGGGTCTGGTTCTGCAGGTTCTCCCTCCTGTGAGCCTGGTTCTGCAGGTTCTCCCTCCTCTGGGTCTGGTTCTGCAGGTTCTCCCTCCTCTGGGTCTGGTTCTGCAGGTTCCTGGAGGTTCTCTTCTGGATTTCCTGGTGTTTCTCTCTGTCTGGCCATGACGGAGTGGTGGTAGCTGTGTGGAGAACCAGGTGGGGTTCTGGGGTTCTGGGGTTCTGGGGTTTGAGGGTTCTGGGGGTCTGGGGTTCTGGGGTTTGAGGGTTCTGGGGGTCTGGGGTTCTTCGGGTTCTCAGGGTCTCCCGATCCTGGCCTGTGACTGCCTGACCCCCCTGGGAGGACAGCTCCGTCCCTGGTCCTGCTGCGTCTCACAGCCTGCTGTTGGATCACATGGTTTCCTGATGACCTCCGACCGAACGTCCAGCAGTGACCTCAGACAGTGTGTGTGTGTGTGTGTGTGTGTGTGTGTGTGTGTGTGTGTGTGTGTGTGTGGAGGCGCTGTGTGTCGACCACACAATAACAGGACGAATTGGTTGCCTAGCAACAGCTTTATTAGCTGTAAACCTCCCGTCGCCTGTTAGCGTTTTCAAACACGCCGCTTTGCAGCAGATAGAGGGAAACTCTAGACCTGCTGGGGGGGGGGGGGGGGACTGGAGGAACAGCTGGCTGATGTTCAGCTGTCAGAGGTCACGAGGGTCACAGACTCTCAAAGGTCAGAGGTCATGAGGGTCCCGTCCTGTCAGAGGTCAGAGGTCACTCGTCCCCAGCAGCTGCTGCCTGGAGCCAATGAGGACTTTGGGTCGGCGCGGTGCGACAGTGTTCAGCCAGACTCCCCCGGAATCAATCGATGGAAGAAGCTGCTGGAACAGAACGGCAGGACGGACGAGCAGGAACAGCAGGAACAGCAGGAACAGCAGGAACAGCAGGATCAACAGCAGGAACAGCAGGAACAACAGCAGGAACAACAGCAGGAACAACAGGAACAACAGCAACAGCAGGAAGAACAGCAGGAACAACAGGAACAACAGCAGGAACATCAGGATCAACAGCAGGAACAACAGGAACAACAGGAACAGCAGGAAGAACAGCAGGAACAGCAGGAACAGCAGGATCAACAGCAGGAACAACAGGAACAACAGGAACAGCAGGATCAACAGCAGGAACAACAGGAACAACAGGAACAGCAGGATCAACAGCAGGAACAACAGGAACAACAGGAACAGCAGGATCAACAGCAGGAACAACAGCAGGAACAACAGGAACAACAGCAACAGCAGGAAGAACATCAGGAACAGCAGGAACAACAGGAACAGCAGGAACAGCAGGAAGAACAGCAGGAACATCAGGAACAGCAGGAACAACAGCAGGAACAGCAGGAACAACAGCAACAGCAGGATCAACAGCAGGAACAACAGCAGGAACAACAGGAACAACAGCAACAGCAGGAACAACAGCAGGAACAACAGGAACAACAGCAACAGCAGGATCAACAGCAGGAACAGCAGGAACAGCAGGAACAACAGCAACAACAGGAACAGCAGGAAGAACAGCAGGAAGAACAGGAACAGCAGGAACAGCAGCAGGAGACTTGGTGCAGATCCAGACTCAGAGGAGACTTCCTGCTGGTCTTGGGTTCCCTCCAGACTCTGATCAGTTCTGCTGTTCTCTCTTCGTTCCGCCGGTTGTTAGACGGAACCATCCTGTTCAGACTGAAGGTTCTGTTCTGCATCACAGCAGAACCGGAGAGAAGAACCAGACCTGAACCTGGAGGAGCAGACGGAACACTGACCGATGACGTAACGTGAGTGTCAGAACCAGCGGAGACGGAACCGGGCGGGTTCTGCTGTCGTCTCGGTTCCTTCATTAGCTGTGATGTAACGACCGACCCAAGCTGATCCAGTTTGTTCTCCACGATCCGACTCCTGATTCCACATTCCTCACAGTCCTTCAGCCGCCGGAGGACGGAACGCCGGAACCATCAGAGGCCGAGTGGAGAACCTTCCTCCAGCGGCGAACTGGAGGAACGTACAGAACTCCCAGAAGGCTCAGAACGTGCAGAACGCTGAGGATCTTTAAATGAGCTCAAACAGTCATGGAGATGAATTCAAGTTAATCTGGAGATCCAGACACACACACACACACACACACACACACACACACACACACACACACACACACACACACAACATCAAGCTTTAAAATACTCATAAAACAGCAACTTTGTTAATTGTTGTAGATTTAAAGGAACTTTATTGTGAAAGGGTAACTTCAGAACCGGGTGAGCCGGGCCAGTCGTGGGTCCAGGGGTGTTCTGCTGACCTGCAGCTGTCCTGGGGTCAGTGGACTCGTCTTGTTCGGTCTTCCTGTCCTGCTTCAGGTGGGCGGAGCCAGTAGCCGGGCGTGGGGGCGGAGCTCGCCGCCCTGATGAGCAGCAGCTGGTTTCAGTGGACCGGAGCCTCCGGACGGTTGTGCCGGCCCCCTGCTGTGTGTCGGTCCTGCAGGCTGTTCAGACACTCCGCCCAGAGAGCCCCCCGGAGAGCCCCGCTCCCTGGAGAGCCCCGCCCCCCCGGAGAGCCCCGCCCCCCCGGCTTCACTCCAGGCAACCGAAGACCGGCCTGCTGGACAGAGCGCCGTCTCCAGACGGTCTGAGGTTCCCTCTGGTTCCGGAGCGGCTCTCTGTGGGTCCCGGGAGAGCAAGAGGTGATTGGTGACCGTCCACAGGTGAGAGCAGCGATCTCTTCCTGCACTCGTCTCCCCGCCGCTCCAGCACGGAGTCTGGACGAGCGCCTCTGTTTGCCACATAAACGTCAGAGCGTGGCGGCGAGACGACACGGCGTCCGGCGAGTGTGTGTCGTCTGGAGTGTGAAGGAGGACGGCTGCGGAGTAGAACCCTCAACCGGTTCCAGGGAGCATCCTGCTGCCGTTCTGTGACGGGTGGAAAGAACCAGGAAGTAGGGGAGTGGTCGCCATGCGGCGCCTGTGTGGACGTGTTGAGTTTTCATGTTTCCACGTCCCCGGTGCTCGAACACTCCGGCTGAGTCGCTTCTTCTTCCGACCTGTTTGTCTTCACATTAACAGAAGAGCTGGGACATGGCGGATCAGAGGAGCGGGCGGAGGCGGCGGCGGCGGCGGTGGCGGTGGCGGTGGCGGCGGCGGAGGCGGCGGCGGCGGCGGCAGCGCCCCAGGACAGGGTGTCAGCTGGTAATAAGCCGAGGCGGCGCCGCCGTCCGGAGCCCGGGGGGAGCGGCTGACATTCTGCTGGAGACGTGTGAAACGCCGCCGTCTGAGAGGAACGCCGCTCTGCAGCCGTCAAAACAAAAAGACAACAAACCGCCGCTCCGGCAATTTGAAGCCATTTAGATGTCAGACGGCTTTTAAGAGCCGCCGGCCGCCGTCCACTCGTCCACACGTCCACTCGTCCACACGTCCACACGTCCACACGTCAGACAGACGGCAGGAGAAACGCCAGAGACACGACAAACAGGGGCCGAGAGGAGCAGCGGCAACGTCCTGAGAGGAACGTCACCTGTAAACAACAACAACAACAACAACAACAACAAGCAGAGGCTGAGAGGAGCAACAACAACAAACATTAGCTGATCCCGGATCAGTCATTGATCCAGGATCATCCAGTCCAGAACCAGAGGGACAGGATCACTTGGTTCCACTAAAGACCGATCCAGGATGAGAGCACAACTGATCCAGGATCTGATTCCTTAAACAGACCCAGCGATCGATCACAGAGTCACTGATTCACCATGACGACCAGAGAGGAAAAAAATGAAACTGTTTTTAAAAAATAAATCTTATTTGTAGGAGGAGCTTTGGCTGTCCAGCACAGCAACCATCAGAGGCCGTTGCCGTAGGAACGAGGATTTAGAAGAATGGGCTGACTGCAGTGACGGAGTGGTGTCCGGGAGCAGTCAGGGGTCAAAGGTCATGCTCAGGGGTCCTCAGGAGTGAGCTGGGAGCAGCATGTTTTCCCTGAGCGGGGATTTCCCAGCTTTTCCAGAGACGTGAAGAGTCCCGCCGTGCCGCTGTCGTCACGGTAACCGCCGCTCAAACCGGCAGCTGCACGCCGACCAACCGCTCGCCGTGGCCAATCAGAAGCTCCTGTGCCGCCGTGCACGCCGTCCTGCTGATCACACAGTGGCTTTAATTACTTTCCCTGCTTTGTTGTTTGTTGACAGAAGAGACGGAAACATTCTGTTCCACTTCATCCCTGCTGACTGCCGGAGGCGGGGCTTAAAGCTCTGGAATGTTCCCTTCGCCGTGCGCACTTCCAGTACGTACACCAACAACGTCAGTCGTGACCCCCGGGTGACCCGGGAGCAGCCTTAAGTCCCGGTACCGACCCAGGTCCGGCTTCCTGGACATGGCTCACCTGAGCTGCTAAACCAGCGTTCTGCGTGTGCTGTGCAGGCGGCGTGCACTGACCCCGTCCTGTCCCACTGAGCCACACTCTTGGTGTCGGCCCTGCTACTGCTACTGCTACTGCTAATGCTACTGCTACTGCTACTGCTAATGCTAATGCTAATGCTAATGCTAATGCTTATGCTGCTACTGCTAATGCTACTGCTACTGTGCCGTCATTGCTGTGATGTATTTTCAAATCCAAAAAAGCTATTTGGTGGTTTGTTTCTTCTTCGTGTGTGATTTTGATGTTTCCTGTAGAGTCCATGGTGTTGAGGTGATCTGTGAGCTGTTGGGTGTGGCCACTTTTGATTATTTCCAGAATGTCGTCAACGTATCTTTTCCAAAATGTGATGCTGCAGTCCGGCAGCATAAAACTCAAAATACACAGAAAACCCACTCACACGGATCAATACCTGCTACGGACATCGGAACGCCCCACGGAACACAAACTGTCAGTAGTCAGAACGCTGTACAACCGGACCACCATCATCACAGGCGCTCAGGACAGACAAAAGGAGGAGGCACACACACACACAAAACACTCACACTGTCAGTATCCAAAATGGGCACGAGAGAAGGGCAGAAAACAGGCGCTCAGTAAAGAAAAGCACACACGTAAGAAGAAGGACACACACAATCCCCCAGCCACAGTCGTACTGCCATACATCCGGGGAGTCACTGAACGCACACAAAGAGCCGTGAAAAAACACAACGTCAATACAGCGGTCAAACCACACACCAAACTCCGACAGCTACACAGACCAAAGGACTAAATAAAACCAGAACACAAATGCAACGTAACATATGAGATCCCATGCCTGTCATGTAACCAGACACACATCGGGGAGACGGGGAGACGGGGAGACGGGGAGACGGGGAGACGGGGAGACGTGAGACGGGGAGACGGGGAGACGTGAGACGGGGAGACGGGGAGACGGGGAGACGTGAGACGGGGAGACGGGGAGACGGGGAGACGGGGAGACGTGAGACGGGGAGACGGGGAGACGGGGAGACGGGGAGACGGGGAGACGTGAGACGGGGAGACGTGAGACGGGGAGACGGGGAGACGGGGAGACGGGGAGGCGGGGAGACGGGGAGACGGGGAGACGTGAGACGGGGAGACGGGGAGACGGGGAAGCGGGGAGGCGGGGAGACGGGGAGACGGGGAGACGTGAGACGGGGAGACGTGAGACGGGGAGACGGGGAGACGGGGAGACGGGGAGACGGGGAAGCGGGGAGGCAGGGAGACGGGGAGACGGGGAGACCGTTTGGAACACGGAAAAAGGAACATCAGGAGTGTGAGAAGGAGACAGCCAACAGACTAACGAGCAAAAAAGAACAGGCACAACAGGAACATTTGAAATCCGCCATATCGGACCACTGCAAGAGACAAAACCACATCCTGGACTGGAGCAATGCCAGGGTCATCCGGGGTCATCCGGGGTCATCCGGGGTCATCCGGGGTCATCCGGGGTCATCCGTGCTGAAAGCAACAAGTACCAACGCTGGATCAGAGAGGCCATCGAGATCCGCAAGCGAGGTCCAAGGAGCATGAACCGGGGCGAGGAGCCGTACACCCTGTCACGCACGTGGGACGCAGTCCTGGAGAAGGCCTCAGACAGTAGGGGGCGTGATTTCCCCCGGCTGTCTGGAAAACATCAGAAGAAGAGCCAGCAGCCTGTTGACACGTCACTTCCCATCGTGACGTTTCTCCCGAGGAAGGTCACCGGATGTGACCCAAACCAGTCGAGGTAACTTCACTCTCACCTCTTCTGTCTTTCAAAAGAACTTTTATCTTCTAAGTGTTGATCAGTATTGATCATTATTGATCATTATTGATCATTATTGATCATTATTGATCAGGACTGATCAGGACTGATCAGGACTGATCAGGGGAATCTCATTATTCCTTGTCAAAGCTGTGAAGTTTCAACTCATTTCTACTCAGTCAGGAACACTTTCCTCCTCTGTAGTCCAGCTGTGACAACAAAGGGGCGGGGCCTCCACAAAGGGGCGGGGCCTCAGGCTTGTGTCTGGAGAAGCAGGAGCTTTATTGGCGCAAATGCAGCATGTGACGACCGCATCACGACTCATGAGCACAACGCCGTGGATCTGATTTCCAGACCGATGGCAGCGTTCTGGAGGATCCCTCAGGGTTCCTGAGGGTTCTTGAGAGTTCCTGAGGGGTTCCTGAGAGTTCCTGAGGGGTTCCTGAGGGTTCCTGAGGGGTTCCTGAGGGGTTCCTGAGGGTTCCTGAGGGATCTTGAGGGTTCCAGGGTTCCACTGCAGAGCTGCACACATACAGAGAACCAGGCTGGTTTCGTCCCGGTCTCACAAACAGCTGATCGTCTTTTCTCTTCAAAGGCTCTCTGACCAGATCATCTGAGGGGTTCTCTCCACAGAGAACTTGTCCCGACAGTCGACTCCGAAGCGGATCGGAACCGACGATCAGACATGTTCCACGTTTCAACATTTCTGACCAGAACGCTTCATGTGTGGCGAGAGCCGAGCCAATCAGGAGCCCAGCGCAGTAAACTTTTTTACTTTTTATTGAATTATCTTTGGTAAATGTGAAGTGCGTGCGTGTGTGTGTGTGTGTGTGTGTGTGTGTGTGTGTGTGTGTGTGTGTGTGTCCTCCCTCTGATTGTCCTCCAATCACTTCACCTGCGCCTCGTCCTCGTTAATCAGCGCTAATTGAAGGTCTTCTGCTGCTCTTGAGGTGGAGGCCGGACGCTCTTCTTCTCGTTCAGTAATCATGGCGCAGGTGTTACTTCCTGTCACTTCCTATCATTTCCTGTCACTTCCTGTTACTTCCTGTTACTTCCAGCAATTCGCATGTTCATTTTCAGACCTGAGGAACAATCACTGGCAGAGTTTCTGCTCCTCACACCTCTGGAACAGCTGCGAAATCCTCACAATCCAACACCGAGCCCGGCACTGACGAGCTACCAGGCTAGCATCTATGCTCCCATTGGCTGTATGTACAGGTGGGCGGGGCTAACATGGCGTCCCACACAGAGTTCTGAAGCTTCCAGCAGGTGGTCTCCATCCTGGACTCTGTAAACCAGGTGTCATGTGATTGGTCCAGCCGGTCACATGACCACGTCACCTGGACAGAGGAAGAGCTGTGATTGGCTGATTGATGCTGAACTTTAACCCCTGAAATCAAATCAACTGATTGATTGATGTGAAACTCAGAGTCTGGTCCAGAAGAACCTGAGCCAGAGACCAGAACCCGGTCTGGAACCAGGACTTCCACTCTGAGCTTCTGCGTGTTTTACTGGCTTCTGATGAGACCGCCGAGCGCCTGAGTGTTCCGCGCTAATGGGTTAGCTTGAAGCTTTCCCTTGCTCTGCACGTGCACGTGCACGTGCACAGCTTGGGGCTCTGGGCTCCGCTCTTCACAGAGATGCTAATTAGCAGTTAGCGCTGTGTCCAGGTGAGCCTGACGCCCGTCCGGCTCTGGGCTGAGAGCCGGAGGTTGGGAACTGACGAGGTTTAACTGTCGGCCCTGAACGCTTCGGTCCTTAAATGTAATCTGTAATGTTTTCGGGTTCTGAATACTCCTGGATTACTCTGGCTGAGTCCAGCTCAGAGGTTCCCCGGCAGGCGGAGCGCCGACGGACCAGAGGGAACCGGAACACGCGTTCTGCCGGCAGCCTTCACAGCAGGAGGTCTGATCGCTCGGATCAAACATGCGTCCAGCAGATTCTTTACTGACGACAAATAAAATGTGACAAACAACCAGATGGCTGACCGGAGGAAGTAACTGTATCCGGATACTCCACCGAGAAACTCTAATGGAATACAGTCACTCTGATTTATTCTGCTAAATCTGGAACGTGTTTCCTGTAATCTGTCAGCAGAGTTGGGTATATAACTAAAAGTAACGAACGTCACAAGTTGTTAAGTTACTTTTGATGGGAATGAGTAGTGTAACTACTCCTCCTCCATCGGTAGTTAAACTAGCGTTACAACTGAAACGCTACGATCGTTACTTTTACAATGACTGCAAATAGAGCAACCAGAATATTATTATTTAGGCGGAGTTGTTTTTATCACCAGCAGTAGATGAACGGCGGCCGTGCGAGCAGCTGCTGGCTGTCTCCTCCGGGTCGGGGCTGATGGAACGTCACAGGAAAACTGGTTGCCTGATATAAATCTGTGCCGCACTGACACGCTGCACCCCCTCCTGCTGTAAACGCCGCTTTTAAAGGAACACTCCGAAGATTTCAGACCCACGCCCTTTCCCTATCACTGACAAAGTTAGACAAGCTCATAAATACCTTTTTGTGTCTGTGCATCCAGCGGCTGGATCCCAGCTGTTAGCATCGTAGTTAGCTTAGCTCAATTACTGGAAGTCAATAGGGAACAGAGCCGGACTACGACAGTGGACAAAATCCTCCCTCCAGTGGTCCAGGCGACGGCGTATTGGCACGGGAAGTAAATCTGAATGGTTATAAAACATTTTAAAAGACGTGTTTTCTTTTCAATCCGTTAAAATAACGTTTTGATACACAGACCTGCTCATGGCAGCGCCCCCTGAAGGAAATACCGGCGCACAGCAGTAGAAGCCGCTGTGCGCCGGGATATCCTTCCACGGAGCGCAGTAACGAGTAGTGTAACTTCTTTACTATTTCCGTGGAGTAGTCAAGTAGTGTAAGGCACTACTTTTTTCAAAATTAACGAGTAACGTGTAACTCTTTACTTTTTTGAGTAATGGACCCCAACTCTGTCTGTTAGTCCCTGACCCGGATCACCAGAGCCGGATCACCTCACCTGGATCACTGGACCCAGATCACTGGAACTGGATCAGAGGGGAGCTGAGACCCCGAGGACAGAGACAGGAGGACACCGAGACACCGAGACACTTAGACAGCGAGACACTGAGACACCGAGACACTGAGAGACACTGAGACACCGAGACACCGAGACATTGAGACACCGAGACAGTGAGACACTGAGACAGCGAGACACTGAGAGACACTGAGACACTGAGACACCGAGACACCGAGACACCGAGACACCGAGACACCGAGACACTGAGACATTGAGACACTGAGAGACACTGAGACACAGAGACACTGAGTGACAGAGAGACGTGAATCCATCAGACCCCCCTTGTCTCACACGGTGCAGCAGAACTATTTTCTGTGATCGAGGTTTAGATTCAGTCTCGCTCTCCAGACGTCAGAGAACACACACACACACACACACACACACACACACACTGGTTTGTATTTCTATCCTTGTGAGGACACTCATTGACATAATGCATTTCCTAGCCCCTAACCCTGACCCAGACCCTGACCCTGACCCAGACCCTGACCCTGACCCAGACCCTGACCCTGACCCTGACCCAGACCCTGACCCAGACCCTGACCCAGACCACCACACAGCCAAACCCTAAAGAAATGTTTTGCCCTTTTACTTTTTTTCAGTAACAACAAAATGGTGAAGAAAACACTGTTTCCCTCATTAGGACTGGAAGAAGGTCCCACAAGGCACATCGAGCAGGTTTTACTATCCTTATGGGGACATTTGGTCCCCACAAGGATAGGAAAACGCGTACACACACACACACACACACACACACACACACACACAGAGCGTCCCTCCTCTCTCTCCTTTCTGTTTTGTGAAGTAGAATAAATTACTTCTGATAAATCAGATTACTAAAATACTCAACTGAGAGCTCCAGTAAGGGAGGCTGCGCGCGCCTCTCCGAGCGCGTTAACGGGAGGGGAGGAGGGGGGGAGGAGGGGGGGGCAGGTTCCAGGGTCTCCTCCGTGTCGCACGCGCCGGTTTGTCTGCCGGAGCCTCGAGCGACGCACGGATTGTTCTTTTTTTTTTCCAAACGGGAGACGCGCGTGCCGCGCTTCCCGTTACTGCGAGGAGGAGGAAGAGGAGGAGGAGGAGGAGGAGGAGGAGAGCAAACTCCCGCTCCGCTCTCACAACGGGGAAAGTTGCAGACCGGGACCGGAGCGGCGGAGCGGTTGGACCGGATGGAGACGCGCTGTGACCGCCGCTCGCTCCCCGGCTCCGGCACGAGGGGGGCGGAGTGAGACCCGGCGGGACACAGCGGGGGACCGGGGGACAGGGGGGACAGGGGGGACCGGCGGACCGGGGGACAGCGGCGGGAGGGACACCGACCCCGCTGCCGTCATGAGCGCACGAGACATGCTCCTCATGCACGGCATCTGCGCGCTGCTGGTGCTGGGTGAGTACACACACACAAACACACACACACACAGACACACACACACACACACACACACACACACACAGACACACACACACACACACCACACACACACACACACACACACACACACAGGTTAGGCGCTCATGATGCTCCTGAAATACCTGTAGAGGCGCGCGCGTCTTCACATCGGCGGCATCCCGCCACGCACCGCGCGAGCTGCTCAGAGCGACCTGACACTGTTTAACATTTTAAACACACACACGGACACGCTCGTGCACGTGCACGCACACGCACGCACACACACAGTGCTCCTTCCTCTCTTCCTCTTGTCTCCGGAGTTTGAATCGTCAGAAAGTAACTTAATCTGGGAGAGTAATCCTCCTCCAGCTCCTCAGGAACCTGGAGCCGGGGAGGAAGAGGAGCAGTGAGGAAGAGGAGCAATGAGGAAGAGGAGCAGTGAGGATGAAGAGCAGTGAGGATGAAGAGCAGTGAGGAAGAGGAGCAGTGAGGATGAAGAGCAGTGAGGATGAAGAGCAGTGAGGATGAGGAGCAGTGAGGATGAAGAGCAGTGAGGATGAGGAGCAGCGAGGATGAAGAGCAGTGAGGATGAGGAGCAGCGAGGATGAAGAGCAGTGAGGAAGAGGAGCAGTGAGGATGAAGAGCAGTGAGGAAGAGGAGCAGTGAGGAAGAGGAGCAGTGAGGATGAAGAGCAGTGAGGATGAGGAGCAGTGAGGATGAAGAGCAGTGAGGATGAGGAGCAGCGAGGATGAAGAGCAGTGAGGAAGAGGAGCAGTGAGGATGAAGAGCAGTGAGGATGAGGAGCAGTGAGGATGAAGAGCAGTGAGGATGAGGAGCAGCGAGGATGAAGAGCAGTGAGGAAGAGGAGCAGTGAGGATGAAGAGCAGTGAGGAAGAGGAGCAGTGAGGAAGAGGAGCAGTGAGGATGAAGAGCAGTGAGGATGAGGAGCAGTGAGGATGAAGAGCAGTGAGGATGAGGAGCAGCGAGGATGAAGAGCAGTGAGGAAGAGGAGCAGTGAGGATGAAGAGCAGTGAGGATGAGGAGCAGTGAGGATAAGGAGTGAGGATGAAGAGCAGTGAGGATGAAGAGCAGTGAGGAAGAGGAGCAGTGAGGATGAAGAGCAGTGAGGATGAGGAGCAGTGAGGAAGAGGAGCAGTGAGGATGAAGAGCAGTGAGGATGAGGAGCAGTGAGGAAGAGGAGCAGTGAGGATGAGGAGCAGTGAGGATGAAGAGCAGTGAGGATGAGGAGCAGTGAGTAAGAGGAGCAGTGAGGATGAGGAGCAGTGAGGAAGAGGAGCAGTGAGGATGAGGAGCAGTGAGGAAGAGGAGCAGTGAGGATGAGGAGTAGTTCCACTGTCAGCTGTTCATGTGTTGAGTTTCGTTACTTCAGTCATGTGGAGGACGGTCCAGAGGGAGGAGAGGGTGGATGAGGTGGAGGAAGAGGAGGTGATTGGTGGATGAGGAGGAGGAAGAGGAGGTGATTGGTGGATGAGGCGGAGGAAGAGGAGGTGATTGGTGGATGAGGAGGAGGAAGAGGAGGTGATTGGTGGATGAGGCGGAGGAAGAGGAGGTGATTGGTGGATGAGGCGGAGGAAGAGGAGGTGATTGGTGGATGAGGCGGAGGCGGGGTCAGTAACCAGCAGTGTCAGGCTGAGGATCCATGTCGCCCTCTAGTGGTGAAAACTGCTTCTTCCCGTTTCAGCTCCGACTGGATGAGAACAAACGAAACACAAACAATTCTGAAATTCTATTTTTTTTCAAGCTCAAATTGTTTTGTGATTTCTTTTTATATTTAAAATTAAATTTTCACTTTCTCATTTTAAATTTAATTGTTTTAAAATTTCTTATTAATTTTTGTTGGAATAATTTGTGTTGAAGCGTTTCTATTATTGTTTTATGTAGAATTTTAGTCTGACTTTATTTTAAAGTTGATTGTTACATTTTTATGTTGAATTCTATCATCATCTGTGGACTCTATGCACAACTCAACCACTTCCTGAACTTCAGGAGGCTCCTTGTTTCCTGTCTTTCATGACAGGACGAGCTGATTGATGCAGGTGTGTCTGACCATTACTGTTGTGGTGACAGAGGTCAGACACACCTGGATTAATCAGCTCGTCCTGTCATGAAAGACAGGAAACAAGGAGCCTCCTGAAGTTCAGGAAGTGGTGCATAGAGCGGAAGCTGTGCTTAGAGTCCATTGTTGGCGCCTGAGATCCGGAGGCCCCGCCCCCTGATATCCAGAGGCTCCGCCCCACCCTGAGGGGAGCTGTGGTTTTTCTGGTGTTTCCGTGGAAACGGCTTGACTGTGTTCTGGACTGAAGCTGGGGTGTGGACCAGTCCTCTGAGTCCTCAGAGGGTTTCTGTCTGGACTGCTGCAGGACCAGGTCCAGGAGTCTGAAGACCAGAACGGAGTCTGCTGGTTGAGGCGCCACCTGCTGGCTCTCGGTAGTATTACACTTTACAGTAGGACTGGTAACGTAACTCATGGACGGGGGACAGAGGGACAGGGGACAGAGGGACGGGGGACATAGGGACGGGGGGACAGAGGGACGGGGGACATAGGGACGGGGGGGACAGAGGGACAGAGGGACAGGGGGGGGGTGGCCGTAACAGTAGCAGCAGTAGAAAAAAACACACGAAATACATAAAACTCAGAAACTTCAAACAAAACAGCAGAAAAAAATAAGTATTACAGACTCCGCCCACTGGTGATGTCATCAGAAACAGGAAGTGCATGTCTACGTCATGCAGGTGTGTTTTATTACATCCACCTGTGGAGCCTCTGCCAGGTGTGTGTGTAACCTGCAGTGTGTGTGTCCCTAAAGTGTATAACCTGCAGTGTGTGTGTGTGTGTTCCTTCTCAGGTGTGTGTAATCTGCAGTGTGTGTGTGTGTAACCTGCGGTGTGTTTGTCCCTCGGGTGTGTATAACCTGCGGTGTGTGTGTGTGTCTGTGTTTGTGTGTGTGTGTGTGTTTGTGTGTGTGTGTGTGTGTGTGTGTGTGTGTGTGTGTGTGTGTGTGTGTGTGTGTGTGTGTGTGTACGGGTATTTCTGTCCTTACAAGGATAGGAAAACCTGGCACGACCTACCTCGTGGGGACATTTTTTGGGTCCCCATGGGGGGAACCAGTGTTTTCTTGACCATGTTGTTACTGAAAAAAGTAAAACTGCAGAAACATTTCTTTAGGGCTACGCTTTGTTGTGGTGTGGGTTAGGGTTAGGGTAGGGGTCAGGGTTAGGAGTTAGACATGAATGGGAGTCAATGGAAGGTCCCCACAAGGATAGAAATTCAAACATGTGTGTGTGTGTGTGTGTGTGTGTGTGTGTGTGTCTGCTTAGGTGTGTAACCTGCAGTGTGTGTGTGTGTGTGTAACCCGTGATGTGTGTGTGTGTGTGTGTGTGTGTGTGTGTGTGTGTGTGTGTGTCTGCTCAGGTGTGTAACCTGCAGTGTGTGTGTGTGTGTGTGTGTGTGTGTGTGTGTGTGTGTGTGTGTGTGTGTAAAACCCGTGATGTGTGTGTGTTTGTGTGTGTGTGTGTGTGTGTGTGTGTGTGTGTCTGCTCAGGTGTGTGTCCCTCCCTCAGGTGTATATAACCTGCAGTGTGTGTGTGTGTGTGTGTGTGTGTAACCCGTGATGTGTGTGTGTGTGTGTGTGTGTCTGCTCAGGCGTGTGTCCCTCCCTCAGGTGTATATAACCTGCAGTGTGTGTGTGTGTGTCCCTCAGGTGTGTAACCTCCGGTGTGTGTGTGTCCCCCTCAGGTGCGTGCCAGGCTCCGCCCCCCGCTGCCGGCTGGGCGGGGCCTCCGGACTGCGTGCAGGCCTCGGAGCTGTGTAACCAGGACGGCCAGTGCAGCTCGCGCTTCCGCATCATGCGGCAGTGCCTGTCGGGCGGCGAGCGCGAGCGCAGCGCCATGCTGGGCTCGCGGGAGTGCCGCGGCGCGCTGGAGGTGCTGCAGGACTCTCCGCTGTACCGCTGCCGCTGCAGGAGGGCCATGAAGCGGGAGCTGCAGTGCCTGCAGAGCTACTGGAGCATCCACACCGGCCTGGCCGCAGGTGAGGCGCAGCGGACTGCCGCGCTCTGCACGCTCACCCGGCACCGTTCGATTCCCGCCACTGCTCACCTCATGCGGTTTAGAGGCTGTGATGCTGTGACACACACACACACACACACACACACACACACACACACACACACACACACACACACACACACACACACACACACACACACACACAGGTGGTTGAGCTCATTAGCAGTCTCTGTCTTTGTTCTGTGTCTCACTGAGGTTGTCTCTGTGGTGCCAGTGCCTAGCACGCTCGTGCACGTGCACTCTCCAGAGCGGCGCGGCGCGGCATGCACGTGTGTTTTGGTCCCGTGGTGCATTCGAGCGTCTCCGTGCGTCCAACATCTCCGTCCTGCTGTTTCTGTTTTGTGGTGCATTCAAGTGTCTGTGGAGGAGAGCGGCATGCTGGGAGAAGAGAGCCGAGACACCGAGTATCACCTGGAGCAGCGGAGGAAGATGCTCTATAATCTGATACTAGAGGAGGAAGATGCTCTATAATCTGATGTCAGGGGAGGAAGATGCTCTATAATCTGATGTCAGGGGAGGAAGATGCTCTATAATCTGATGTCAGGGGAGGAAGATGCTCTATAATCTGATGCTAGAGGAGGAAGATGCTCTATAGTCTGATGCTAGAGGAGGAAGATGCTCTATAATCTGATGCTAGAGGAGGAAGATGCTCTATAGTCTGATGCTAGAGGAGGAAGATGCTCTATAGTCTGATGTCAGGGGAGGAAGATGCTCTATAATCTGATGCTAGAGGAGGAAGATGCTCTATAATCTGATGTCAGGGGAGGAAGATGCTCTATAATCTGATGCTAGAGGAGGAAGATGCTCTATAATCTGATGTCAGGGGAGGAAGATGCTCTATAATCTGATGCTAGAGGAGGAAGATGCTCTATAATCTGATGTCAGGGGAGGAAGATGCTCTATAATCTGATGCTAGAGGAGGAAGATGCTCTATAATCTGATGTCAGGGGAGGAAGATGCTCTATAATCTGATGCTAGAGGAGGAAGATGCTCTATAATCTGGTCTTCCTGGTTCAGTTGAATCATCTTCTGGTTGTATCCAGGCTGCTCTTGACCGTCGTCGTGGCTCGGTGAACATTTCCAGGAACAGTGTCTCTGTTTCTGTCTCCGTCTTGTCCTGGAGGACTGATTCTGTTCGACTGAAAACAGAAAGTAGAATGTCTTTATTGTATCTAGTACAACGACATTTCACGTTCAGTGTCCTCGCTGCGCGCCGATGAAACTACCAAAAAGACACGATGAAACAGAGTAAAAACAAGAATGTGTGTGTAAATCCCTCTGCACATTCACACCGCCATTCACATACACACATATATATACACACACCCAAACTCAACCATGTAGCATGTGTCCACACACACACACACACACACACACACACACACACACACACACACACACACACACACACACACACAGCCTAATAATAATGATAAAGTGTTTACGTCACTCAAACTTACATCGACTTCCACAAATGCTCCAGCAGCCTGAGGACGGGTTCTGTTCTGTCCTCTGAGACGTCCCCCTCCAGGGAGGGAAGGGTTCAGCCGGTGATCTCTGCTGGGCTGACGGTCCTCTGAAGCTCCTTCCTGTTTGCTGCTGAAGAACCAGACGCAGAACCAGGACGAGAGAACCGGGAAAAAGACTCCAGCGGTTCCGGTCCGAGGGACTCGTTCAGAGTCTCTGCTGGGCCTTCTTCATGATGGCTGAGGACCTGGCTCTCCAGGTCAGGTCCTCCTGCATGAGCACACCCAGGAATGCAGCTGGAGACCCTCGTCACCCCCCCACGGTGAAGAGGGCAGAAAGGTCTGCTGAAGCCCCCGATCGTCTCCTGTGTCTTCCTGGTGTTCAGGATCAGGTTGGTCTCTGAGCTCCACCTGGTCCAGTCTGCAGACCGGTCCCCTCCAGAGACCGGCCCCACCAGGACGGAGGACACGTGGGACCGGACCGGTTTCTGGAAGCTTTTAGTGAGCATGGTTGCTGCTGCTGGACGGTTGTCCTTCAGACTGCTGATGGCTCTTGTCTTGGGGACGGGGACGACGGCGGAGGACTTGATGTGTCAACAGTCTGACCGACTGTAGTCACCTGCAGCTTTCCTCATTCGCTCCTTTCCCTGACGCCTCGTGAAACACGTTCAGGTTCATTTCAGTGGTTTTCTGAGACCCGGGTCCTGTTCCTGCAGGTCTCACCCTCACAGCTGAGACCCGGGTCCTGTTCCTGCAGGTCTCACCCTCACAGCTGAGACCCGGGTCCTGTTCCTGCAGGTCTCACCCTCACAGCTGAGACCCTGGTCCTGTTCCTGCAGGTTTCACCCTGACAGCTGAGACCCTGGTCCTGTTCCTGCAGGTCTCACCCTGACAGCTGAGACCCGGGTCCTGTTCCTGCAGGTCTCACCCTCACAGCTGAGACCCGGGTCCTGTTCCTGCAGGTCTCACCCTCACAGCTGAGACCCTGGTCCTGTTCCTGCAGGTTTCACCCTGACAGCTGAGACCCGGGTCCTGTTCCTGCAGGTCTCACCCTCACAGCTGAGACCCTGGTCCTGTTCCTGCAGGTTTCACCCTCACAGCTGAGACCCGGGTCCTGTTCCTGCAGGTCTCACCCTCACAGCTGAGACCCGGGTCCTGTTCCTGCAGGTCTCACCCTGACAGCTGAGACCCGGGTCCTGTTCCTGCAGGTCTCACCCTCACAGCTGAGACCCGGGTCCTGTTCCTGCAGGTCTCACCCTCACAGCAGAGACCCTGGTCCTGTTCCTGCAGGTTTCACCCTCACAGCTGAGACCCGGGTCCTGTTCCTGCAGGTCTCACCCTGACAGCTGAGACCCGGGTCCTGTTCCTGCAGGTCTCACCCTGACAGCTGAGACCCGGGTCCTGTTCCTGCAGGTTTCCTCTCATCTGGTTGGTGGATGAATTCTCTACACTCATGAGACTCCGCCCCCTTTTTCTGCTGCACAAGCAGTTTGATTCACTGCTGTCAGACTGGAATTCAGACTGACAGACGGCACGCACACACACACACACACACACACACACACACACACACACACACACACACACACACACACACACACACACACACACACTCTGCAGGGTTAAACTGACTGTGGAAGCAGATTTCTGAGGTGAAGACAAATGAAACTGACATCTGGTTGAAGTGAGTCTCCAGCCAGGTGCTGGAGGTTCTGGAAGCCCTGGAGGTTCTGGAGGTGCTGGAGGTTCTGGAGGTTCTTGGAGGTTCTGGGTGTTCTGGAGGTTCTGGAGGTTCTTGGAGGTTCTGGGTGTTCTGGAGGTGCTGGAGGTCCTTGAGGTTCTCGAGGCCCTGAAGGTTCTGAAGGTCCTGGAAGCCCCTCCCTGGACCTGGTTTCAGCCTGGTTCATTCATGGATGTGAGATTAAATTGTGAGATTTGTCGTTTGTTGAAAGTTGGTCTAACAGCTCAGGTGATGATGGCGGCCGGGGTGCTGGCGGCCGGTGAGCCAGAATGACATTGGAGTCCTAACCCCGCCCACAGGCTTTTTTTTTTTTTTTTTTTTTAAAGTCATGTTTCCAGTCATGTTGTCTTTCCAGTTTGGAAATCTGGTCTCGTCTCCTGAGCAGAGTGTCTCCTCACCCCGAGCTCAGACTGGTCTGTCTCCTTCACCAGTTTCAACCCAGCCTGTCTGGGTTGAAACTGGTTTTTTACCTGGTTTATGCCAATTTTAACCTGGATTCCTCAAAGCTTATACCAGCTTCAGCCTGGCTGATACCAGTTTCAACCCAGTTTATATTTTTTCATTTTCACTGTCTGGCTCAAAAAGTAACTTGTGCGCTCAGATGCGCCAGCGTCGCGTCATAAACTCATCGACGGCATCTCTTTTTTTCGGCTTTGTCTCTGAATGACAACTCGTTTTCAGGTTTTGGGATCGATGATCTTGTCAGCCTGTTTGACTCCACCTGTGCGGACATTCTTGACACCGTTGCGCCTTTTACGCACAGGCGCGTAGAATCCAGAGAGCCATGGCATAACGCTACTACTCGCGCTCTCAGGCGCGAATGTCGCCGTGCAGAAAGGAAATGGAAAAAAGACAGACTTCACGTATCTTTGGGGATGTTGCGAGACAGTCTTTCGAACTACCAAAAGGCTGTCAGGACAGCAAAGACTCAGTATATGTCTAATCTTGTGACCAACAACTGTAACAACCCACAGACTCTTTTCAATGTTTTAAATAGGGTCGTTAATCCTCCTGAGTCTTCTGGTTTTGCCTCTATTCGCTCTTCAATTGTGTGCAATTCATCTGACCCCAGTACTGCCCCTCTATGCTCAGCTGCTTTGGGAGAGTTTGAGCCCATCTCCCTTTCTGAATTAAGTGACACAACCTACAGTCTCAATGTGTCAAACTGCCCTTCAGATATTTTACCAGCTAAGGTTTTTATTGATGCTTTTGGTGCTGTGGGTAATTTCATCTTAAAACTGATAAACAGATCTCTCCTAGAGGGCTATGTGCCAATCTCTTTTAAAAACGCTGCTGTACAGCCTCTCTTAAAGAAGCAAAACTTGGACTCGTCAGTCTTATCAAACTATAGGCCAGTGTCAAAACTGCCTTTTTTATCAAAAGTTTTAGAGAAGGTCGTTTACGTTCAGCTTCTTCAGCACCTTAAATCAAATGATATCTTTGAGAAATTCCAGTCTGGTTTTAAATCTTTACACAGCACTGAAACTGCCCTTTTACGTATTTTTAATGATCTTCTTTTAATTGCAGACTCTGGTAATTCCTCTGTACTGATACTACTGGATCTTACAGCAGCATTTGACGCTGTAGATCACAACATTCTTCTTTCTCGTCTGGAGTCTTGTGCGGGGATCAAAGGCACAGTCCTCAAATGGTTCCAGTCATATTTGGCAGACAGGTCCTTCTATGTTAATGTTGGCCCTTTTAATTCTAGAAAGGTCCCTCTTGACTATGGTGTGCCTCAAGGCTCAATTCTAGGGCCAGTTCTATTCTCCTTGTATATGTTGCCTCTTGGATCCATTTTCAGGAAATACAATATTTTATTTCATTGTTTTGCTGACGATATCCAAATTTATTTACCGTTAAGTGGCCAGGCAAACTCTTCTCAAATGTGGAAAAATGTCTTAAAGATGTTAAAGACTGGATGTCACTAAATTTTCTAAACTTAAATGAAAACAAAACCGAAATTGTGACCTTTGGTAAATCTGCTCTGTCTACATTTAATGGTGTGCTGGGGCAGTTGTCATCTTATTGCTGCCCTGTTGTAAGAAGTCTGGGTGTTTATATTGACAGCGAGTTTAAAATGGAAAAACAGATTAGTTCAGTGGTTAAAACGAGCTTTTTCCAGTTGAGACTTTTGGGGAAGGTGAAGCCTTACCTCCCTCCCAATCAACTGGAAAAAGTAATTCACGCACTGATTTCATCCCGGATCGACTACTGCAACTCTTTGTATGACGGCCTGGACCAGTCTTCTATCCGCAGGCTTCAGCTGGTCCAAAACGCTGCAGCTCGGATGCTTACAGGAACCAGACGCTGGGAGCACATCACTCCAGTTTTAGCTTCCCTTCATTGGCTTCCTATTAGTTTTAGAATCCAATTTAAAATGTTGCTGCTGGTTTTTAAATCTTTGCACAATTTCGCACCTTCTTATTTAACTGAGCTGATTACGCTGCGTTCCCCACAAAGAACCTTGAGGTCCTCCAGCCAACTTCTCCTGGACATCCCATGGTCTAATCTAAGAACTGGAGGGGACCGGGCATTTGCTGTTGCAGGCCCTGAACTTTGGAATACTCTTCCTATTAATATCAGACATGCTTCCTCTGTTGAGTCTTTTAAATCATTGCTGAAAACCCACTTCTTTTCACTGGCTTTCAATTCAAGTTGATTTTAAGGCTTTTGGTATTGCAATTTTATTGTATTACCAGGTTTTGTTTTAGTCTTGTGTTTAATGTTTATTATAGTTGACCTTTTATTATATAATGGCGGTTTAATAATCATGGAAAGCACTTTGGGGCAGTATGTTTCTGTTTTTAAATGTGCTATATAAATAAACTTGAACTTGAACTTATACCGGTTTCAGTCTGGTTTGAACCAGTTTCAGCCTAGTTTATACCGGTTTCAGTCTGGTTTATACCGGTTTCAGTCTGGTTTGAACCAGTTTCAGTCTGGTTTGAACCAGTTTCAGTCTGGTTTATACCGGTTTCAGTCTGGTTTATACTGGTTTCAGTCTGGTTTATACTGGTTTCAGTCTGGTTTATACCGGTTTCAGTCTGGTTTATACCGGTTTCAGTCTGGTTTATACTGGTTTCAGTCTGGTTTATACTGGTTTCAGTCTGGTTTATACCGGTTTCAGTCTGGTTTATACCGGTTTCAGTCTGGTTTATACCGGTTTCAGGAAGGGCCTTTTTTTTTTCCTTTCTTAGAATTGAGATCATAATTCTGGCATAAATTTTTTTCCAGAAAATGTTAACTGTACTCATGAGCTTTGGCAACATGGAACCATTCACGGTTCTTGAAGGAGAGCATCATGGGTGAGGTTCTTCGGGAGGCAGGGCGGGTCGGAACGTGTTTCTGAGGATGGCGTTCCAGCGTTCAGCGCTCCTTCCTGCAGACGCTCCTCCATCCTTCCTCCTCTCTCCTGCTTTAGTGGGCGGAGTTCCACCAGACTCACCTGTTGTGAAGACGCGTCGCCATTGGCTGAGGGGCGAGTCAGCTGCAGTATTAGCGTTTCTCCGTGGTGCAGCTCAGTGAGGGAAATACCTCAGAATCCCAGCGCTGACCCCGAAGAAGCCAGACCTGGTGTGTGTGAATCCAGACCTGCTGTTTAACGACTCGTCCTGCAGCCCTGGATTCAGGATTAATCACACTAAAGGTTTGGTTAACCAAAACGCTGCAAAATCTTTTCTTTCAGCTGATTTTGCAGCGTTTTGACTGGTTTTAAGCTAACTTCAGGCTAAATTTGGCCTAATTCTAAGCAAATGTCCTGCTGGTTTAAACTGGTTTCCACCTGATTTTATACTCTGTTTGAACTAGTTTCTCTTCACTGGTGTTAAACTGGTTTGCAGTGACCTTTGAACCGGTTTCACACTGATTCTAGATGGACTCTAAATGGTTTGGGGTTGTTTGCTACGAGTTTAGTACGAGGTTTATGAAGAGTGGTGCTAAAGTAAACGTCCTGTAGGCGTAGATGCTAGCCCTGTAGCCTCTCCTGTGTGTGTGTGTGTGTGTGTGTGTGTGTGTGTGTGTGTGTGTGTGTGTGTGTGTGTGTGTGTGTGTGGCATTGAGCTGAATGAGCTCCTGTGTTTAAGCTAATTGCTCAGACTGGATGAATCCTTTAGCTAATAGATTGGGGCTCTTACTATTGACCGAAGCTAATTAGCATGCGCGCTAGCGTGCGGCGCGTTAAGTATTCCGTCCGGCGAGCGGCTCCTGATCACAGAGGTGCTCAGAGTTCAGCCCGCTAAATTACACATTTAACACCGACATTGGTGTTTAGCGCGCGGCTAATTTAGCAGTCTGACTAATGACGGACGCGTTTAGCATGCAGGCTAATGAGCGAGCGGCAGAGACACGCCGCTGTTGGCTGTTTACTCATCTCATTCTCAGCTGGCGACACACACACACACACACACACACACACACACACACACACACACACACACACACACACACACACACACACACACACGCTTCTTTAATGGTAGCACAGGGAGCGTTCTTGGCGCCGCGGCTCATTGAGTTTGAAGCTGAGTAAACACACTGTCAGTGTGTTCAAAGTCACACAGATCTTCATAAAGAGCAGATGGATCGCACAGCTCTAGATCTAGATTACACAGATCTACATATAGAGCAGGTGGATCGCACTAAGGCACGACCGATATGGCTTTTTTAGGGCCGATGCCAATGCCGATTATTAGTACTTACGGAAACTGATATGTCGAACTGATATTCATTTGCAGTAAAAATGAACGTTTTGCCGTCAAAGTGTAGCTGTGGGTGGGGCATTGTTACACAGCCCAGAGAGAGACGGCTGTATACACGATCCAAAGAGCACGTTTTTAAAAAAATGTATTTTATCGGCTATCAGTGGAAAAAAAATGGCGATTATTAGAAAAATTCCCAATATCGGCCGATATTATTGGCCAGGCCGATAATTGGTCTATCTCTAGATCGCACAGCTCTAGATCTAGATTACACAGATCTACATATAGAGCAGGTGGATCACACAGCTCTGGGTCCAGATGACACGGATCTACAGCGAGGTTCATGAGGGTGAGAGTCGTCTCTGGTTATTCAGGTCAGATAATGATGTGAGAGGAAGCAGGAGGACTGGACTGGTGTGTGTGTGTGTGTGTGTGTGTGTGTGTGTGTGTGTGTGTGTGTGTGTGTGTGTGTGTGTGTGTGTGTGTGTGTGTGTGTGTGTGTGTGTGTGTGTGTGTGTGTGTGTGTGTGTGTGTGTGTGTGTGTGTGTGTGTGTGTGTGTGTGTGTGTGTGTGTGTGTGTGAACTGCGCTCTGATTTCCTCTTGCAGCTCTAATCGATTACCAGAAAGCTGAAAGTCACAGTTTCTGTGTTTATGGTTCCTGCTGACTGCACAAGACTCCTCGTGTGTGTGTGTGTGTGTGCGTGTGTGCACGCGCATGCGTGTGTGTGTGTGTGTCTGACCTCATGAACAGCTTCAGCTCAGTTGATCTCAGCCTGTCCAGGAACCGTGACGTTAGAGCTGAAGGTACTTTACCAGATGATGAGGATGATGTCTGATCAGCTGATTGATCAGCTGATTGATCAGGTGATTGATCGGATTATTGATCAGGTGTTTCTGAAGCTTTGACTGCAGCACTGATAGAATCATGAATCGGGTCTGGATCTGGTTCCGTTCTGCTCTGATCTCCTGCAGGACTGAAGTCAGCAGGATGTTCTGTTTGGAACTGAAAGTGTCCATTAAAGATGGATGTCATGGTTCCATCTCCTCCTCCTCTTCCTCCTCTTCCTCCTCCTCCTCCTCCTCCTCCTCCTCCTCCTCCTCTTCCTCCTCCTCCTCCTCCTCCTCCTCCTCTCATCAGTAGCTGTTCAGTAGTTGCAGTGTGGACTCAGTTGCTCTCTCACACTAATTGGAAACATCTGGATGTTTGAACTCAACTTTATATTTGTCGTCATCTTCTTCATCATCATCATCATCCGTCTAAAACTCACACAGGTTTTATTTGGTTTCTCACCTGCTCCCTTTAGCGTGTGTGTGTGTGTGTGTGTGTGTGTGTGTGTGTGTGTGTGTGTGTGTGTGTGTGTGTGTGTGTGTGTGTGTGTGTGTGTGTGTGTGTGTGTGTGTGTGTGTGTGTGTGTGTGTGTGTGTGTGTGTGTGTGTGTGTGGGCTGTGATCGATGTTCCAGTTTCATACACAAACAGCTGCTCTGCTTACCTTTAGACACACACACACACACACACACACACACACACACACACACAGAGCCATAGTTAACCTTGAGGTGCAGCAGGGAGTGTGTGATCCTGTCGGTTCCACCTGCAGAGGATTAGCGCAGCAGCAGGAGGCGTTAGCGCAGGTTTCCTCTCATGCTAGCAGCTAGCATGAGCTAGCGTAGCAGCAGAATGTCAGTGGAAGGTTGAGGGCAGATTTACCGAGTCGTCTCAGGAGCGCCCCCTGCTGGGATCACGTCGGCCTGTGCCGCTCCGATCGGTAGAATCGACGGGTTTCTCCGTGGTTTGTGGCTCAGGGTTGGGTTCTGGTTCCGTCCTGGTTCTGATAGTTCTGACGGAGCAGTTGACCTGACTGTGTTTTATCTTTTCACTCAACGCTCTGATCTGGCGGATTCCTCAAAACATCGGACGTTTACTTCAACGTGAAGTTTCCCAGTTAGCCTGGAGCTAGCATTTCTGTTAGCCTGGAGCTAGCATTTCTGTTAGCCTGGAGCTAGCATTTCTGTTAGCCTGGAGCTAGTATTTCTGTTAGCCTGGAGCTAGCATTTCTGTTAGCCTGGAGCTAGTATTTCTGTTAGCCTGGAGCTAGCATTTCTGTTAGCCTGGAGCTAGCATTTCTGTTAGCCTGGAGCTAGCATTTCTGTTAGCCTGGAGCTAGCATTTCTGTTAGCCTGGAGCTAGCATTTCTGTTAGCCTGGAGCTAGCATTTCTGTTAGCCTGGAGCTAGCATTTCTGTTAGCCTGGAGCTAGTACTTCTGTTAGCCTGGAGCTAGCATTTCTGTTAGCCTGGAGCTAGCATTTCTGTTAGCCTGGAGCTAGTATTTCTGTTAGCCTGGAGCTAGTACTTCTGTTAGCCTGGAGCTAGTATTTCTTCAGTGTTTTGTATTTGAAGTTTTGCTGATCTGGGGCTGTCACGATATCAAATTTTCTCTTCAGGATTATCGTGGGCAAAAAATATCACGATAACAATATTATCACAATATCAGCAAAAATTTAACTAACAATGGTACAAACATTTAGATTCATCTTTAATTGTATTGTTTTCTCTCTTTTCCAAGATGAATTACATTCAGAATACCTGTCAAATGAGGTGTTGAAACAATATGAGAACAGTGACTGTACAACTGCATACAGAAAGTGTAGTTACACTCCACTAATTAAAATCTGATGAACTGATGAACAGAGGATCCACAGCAGAGGCGTCATTTCCGTCGGGTTGGTGGGTTCTGAAAACCCTCGGGTCCTGTTGGGGTGAAGTCCTGCACCACCACCACACTGCCGAGGATTGTTGTTTAAATCGGAGGCGGAATGAGCAGCAGCTGCTTCTCTCCAGCAGAGGCGCCGCTACTGGCTAGGGCCCCGAGCTGAAGGGGGCCCCGAGGGACGGCTGACATCAGTCAATTTCAATGACAAATTTAAGGCGCTACACTAGACGGTGCAACGACAGCGTGTTGAAAATCCCCCGCATGGGGCCCTTTTCCGAGTACTCCCCGGTTAGTTGGTAGAAGGGGGCCGGCGGAGAAGACGGCGGATATCAGCGACACAACTTGAAACCCCCCGGACACATTACAATGACATGTCTGGAACCTACCTAACGGGGCCCCACTGCTACCCGGCTTGCATCAACGTGCAGTCAGTGTCGCTAAACACTCTTTTTTCGGGTGAGGATAGAGCGTCTCGCTGTCGTCGTCGGCCACAGCCGACATGTGTAGTTCACTCGTGACGCTCGCTAACTGGGAGCCACGCTAGCTAGGAGCCGCCGCTACCGCTGCTGCTGTGTTTATATGTGGGGGGGGGGGGGAGAACAGGAGCGGACTTTGAAAATACACTTCATCACGTTTCAAGTGGCTCCAGATCCTCTTTACAATATTATCATGTGCGCATTTTGAACACGATATTGAAATTTCATTTTTTAATACCACGATTATCGTCAGTACCGGTTTACCGCGACAGCCCTATGCTACGGTGGCCTGGAAGTGCAAATCAATTATACAATACCAGAAACACTTTGACAAAGCTGGAGACAAATTTACATTCTAGAAAACATTTATACAAATCAGAAACAAAATTACATTGCCATAACACATTTTCAAGTCCTGAGACAAGTTTACATTTGAGAAAACAAATTTACAAGACGTGACACACTTTTACAAACGTGAAAACAAATTTACAAGAGACGAAACATTTTTACAAACAACTTTTTCAACCGGAAAGGGAATGTACTAAAGCCGGAAGTGAAGTTCATGATGACCCAAGATGGACGGCAGGCAGGCGGCTTTTTGCCCGTTTTGTGGCGAACACATGACGAGATTAGCGCGGTTTTGTGTTTCATGTGGCCGATCTCTGGAGTTTTTAAATGCCGCTGCCCACACAGAAGGACCAGACGACCAGGGGACGTCGGGGGACGGACCAGATCTGCTGCAGCAGTGCATAAAGTATTTCAATGAGGGACACTCTTACTCTGTGATCGTGGACATGATGTCAATTTACACGGTGTTCACATCAGCTTGAGGTCGCTCAAAAGCAAAGTGAATGGTGCCGGATTATATCGCAGAAAGGATTACTCCTCTACAAACGCCATAATCAGGGCCATCCGACTGGAACTTCGTGGACCTGGACCGCTGTTTGGCTACCGTACGATGTGGCAAATACTCAAACAAAAGTACAATCTGCGAGTGAAGAGGGATCGCGTGATGAATTTGCTCAAGGAGCTCAATCCTCGAGGGTGCGAGAGGAGGGCACGAAGAAGGTTTGTCAGAAGAACATACCACTCCATGGGACCGAACTATATGTGGCACGCGGATGGATATGATAAACTTAAGCCGTTTGGCGTGGCTATATCCGGCTGTATTGATGGATTTTCCCGCAAAGTGCTGCAGCTTCAATGTGGATCTTCAAATAATGACCCAAAAGTGATCGCTCACTATTTTCTGTCATGTGTGCGAAACCTGCGAAAAATTCCCATGAGACTGAGGACTGACTGCGGCACTGAGAACGGGACCATGGCTGCAATCCAGTGCGCCCGACGCCATCACCATGGAGACCACGACTCTGGAGCGTCCAGCCACATGTATGGCTCATCCACTAACAACCAGAGGATTGAGTCCTGGTGG
This sequence comes from Salarias fasciatus, assembly GCF_902148845.1. Classification (NCBI taxonomy): domain Eukaryota; kingdom Metazoa; phylum Chordata; class Actinopteri; order Blenniiformes; family Blenniidae; genus Salarias; species Salarias fasciatus. The sequence goes on along the minus strand of NW_021941229.1, from coordinate 26,920,552 downwards.
TCCATATTCAGAAAGGGGAGGTAAGTGGCCTTCATTAAGTAATGTGATTTTAATTTCATTATTTCACTCAAACATATGTATATGCTTCAATTTTATTTTTAATGAATTTCTGTAGGAGTCAGTTCTGGATGGAGCTGTTTGCAGACCTTAGAGACGCCGGATATTTCAACGGGAGTCATGAGCATCAGTGTCTGCTGAGAGACTGCTTTGGTGATGTTATTCAGAAGGACTTGGATGAGTGTGTTGGACTGTGGAACAGTCACAGGATCCAACCCTCCAGAACAGCATCATGTCCAGGAGGAGTCCCCACTGAGCTCTGCTACTTGCCACACAGGTAATATTTGGTGGTAGATTGTTTGCATTTGTTTTCTGTTTCTCAATGAAATGTAATATCTTCTATTTAACATCGGTTTGACTCCAGAGACTGTGGATTTGAAATCAGACTGGCAGAACTGGATGCCTTTCCTGAGGCTCGCCTGACAAGAGCTCCATGTGGGGATGCAGACATGCAGGAGTACCTGGACTTCGTCATGGAGAGTAATCATTTACAGAAGGCAGAGTACTGGCAGTGTGCTGCTGAACTGGATCTGAAACTAAAAGAAATTACTCAGCTGTGAGTGGAAGAGACGTTTATTATCAACATGGAAACAATCAAATCAATCAACAAATCACCCACTGCTTCATTATTTTAAAGTGCGAAATATCAATAAAAATAAAGCAAAGTAATAAGCATGTATTACATTTTATTATAGATAAAAAATCTTGAACTACTAATGATTCATGAACAGACCAGTTTGAAAATGATGGACCTAAAACAAAGGGGAAAAAAACACACACACTCTTACTTTCACATCATGAAAAACACTCGGACCGGCAACTGCACCTTTCGGTGCACCAATGACAGCGTAACAGCAGAACAAGCAACATTTTTAGTCTCCAAGCTGGAGTCCAAGCTCCAGAGGTCATCCCATATGGCTTATAAACAGCCAAATCCTGGACTCTTTTGAATTCCAACGTCCATTTGTGACTTAAACACACTGTATGAATCCAGGAGTGGTAATTTCAGTAAGCAGGAACATGTATTTGCCATTGAGAATGGAGAGTCATCCAGGAACTCTATTTGTGGCAATGGTTCCTTTTTTTTTTTTTTTTTTTCCCTTGTCCTGTTCGGTAGCTGGGGCGTGCAATATTGTATGATTGTAGCCTTTTACTATCCGAACAGATTTTAATATTAGCAGCAGGATGAGACTGAGTCTCCTCCTGCTGCTGCCTTTATTTAAAGCTGGCATCCGGCATGGCTACCGGACAGGACCGGGACGGAAACGCTCAGAGAGCAGGGACAGAAAGAGAGAAAGATAAAGAGAGGGAGAACGGAAGGGCGGGGGGGTGGGGGTGGGGGGGTGGGGGGTGGGGGAGCACAACCTATGTACAAAGTCACAATACAAAACAGTGTTGTCGACGCACCACACGCAACCTAGAACAATCCCAAACCCCCAATCTAGACAACACCAAAACAGAGCCGACAACCAACACAGAAAATTACAGAACCATACATACATTTTTTTTTTTTCCCCCTTTTTTTCCAAACCATATTAGTGAACAGACCAGGCCACAAAAATAAAAGGAGGTGTAGGGGAGGAGGGAAATGCAAGGACACCATAAACCGTATTTTTTTTTTTTTTTGAATATAGCTAGTCGTAACTAGTAGTAAACTCGGGGCGTGCATCAAGAGAGGTCTGCTACAGATCACCATTAGTCTAACCACCACAAGAAGACAAGGTAACCCAGTATGTAAAGAGTGATTAAAGATCAACGTGATCATGTGAATATGATGGTGACAGTGATGGTGATAGTGATCATGCATATATGACCTCTGACCTCTGAGAAGGCCAGAAGCAGGCCAGAGAGGCCCTCAGAGCCCAGACAGCCGGCGGTCATCACAGAGCCCGGATCCAAGCCGCCCCCCCAGGCAGACGCCCACGCTCCAGTCCAGAAACGGGGCAGAGGAAAGCCCCGGCCGGGGACCCCGGCAGTCCCGGGGCCCGGGCCCCGCGGAGCCACGACCGGCAGGAGCCGGTCCACCCCGGGCGCCGGACGCCCGGGGCGGGCAGGGCCGAGAGCCCAAGGCCCAAGAGCCCAGGAGCCAACCCCCCACCCAGGCGAAGGGCTATGACCCACCCGGGAGAACCAGCCCACACGGGCGGCTACCCACCCCGGGCCAGTACACCCCCCAGCGCTCCGGCCACGCACCCCGAGATCCAGGGCATCACCCCCCCCCCCCCCCCACCCCCCCCCCCCCACCCCACCCCACCCTACCCCACCCCACCCCCCACCCCACGACCCCCACCCGGAACCCACCCCCCCGCCCGTCCACCGCCCGGCCCACCCCTCCCACCCCCTGTCCTCTCCCGCCTCACTCCCCCCCGCCCCAACCCAACACTCATACCCACTCACTCATACTGACACACACACATGCACACACGCACACACACAACCACTCATCCCTAAACCAAACGCACACACACACACACACTCACATTCCAACACACTCACACCCTCTCACGCACACGCTAACAAGCACGCGCACGCACACACACACACACACACACACACGCACACACACACACGCACACACACACACGCACACACACACACACACACACACACACACACACACACACACACACACACACACACACAGTCCATCCTACCCCAAACACACTCACATTCCCGCGTCATCCAACTGTCACATCCTGTGGGAGACACCCCCGGAAGGCAAGGGAACACCGAACCCCACATCCAGAACCCCCCGCCACCCACAACTGCCGCCCCCACCCCCCCACCCCACCGCCGCAGACAGGTATGCACTCCCCTGAGCCAGCAGCCCCCCAAACCACAGCCGCTCCAAACCCCCGGCCTGTGGGGAAAACAACAGCCCCCCCCGCACCACCCCCCACCAGAAGGAATCTGGAAACGGGGGCGCAGAAGACCCCATTGCCCCCCCTCCCCCCCCCTCCGTCTCTTGAGTGTTGATGGGAGTATATGTTGTTTGCGATTAAAATTTGAGGGTCAGTAACCACACCGTGCCGCGAGTGAGGCCAAACGAGCAGTCTCATCCACCTGAACAGCCCCACCCCCGACACAGCGCGCCAAGACCCCCCGACGTGTGTGTTTGTATGTATTTGGTCGTGTTAGATGACTAAGTGCAATTAAGACTGAGAGGCGAGCCACTGAAGGGTGCAGTGATTGGGGCCACTTAGATGGCCCCCTCCACCACACCCAACTTGATAAGCCCGCCTCCCAAAGCCCTACGTGTGTGTGCATGAGAGCGGGGGGGGAGAGGGGGGTCCGGGGATGCCGCAGCACCCCCGTCACCCAGGAGCCCCCCGATGAAGGACAGGGCCAGGAGCGCCACCCCCCCCCCACCAGGACCAGGGCGGACAGCGACCATGGCCAGAGAACCACCGACCCAAGAAGCACACACCCATCATGCATCAGGAGGAGTGAAGGTGAGGACAGACAGGGGGCAGCAGAAGGACCCAGACCCAGGGCCCACCGACCCCAGGCCCACCGGGGCCCCCCCCCCACAGGACACCGCACTCTCTCATACATAGCTCCAGTCGCCCACACATATACACACACGTACAGACATACATACATACTTACAGATACACACCCTCACACACATACATACCCCGCTCACAGATACATACCCACACACACACATACATACATAGTCATACACAAACATATCCAGATACACACCCACACACTCACATACACCTACATAAATACCCACACATACAAAAACATATATACATACTCACACATACACACCCACACACATATACACATACACGTACACGCACCTTCCCCAACCCCCTAACCCCCACAGCCCACCACCCCCCTATCTACACCCCCATCCACCCCACCCTGTCCCCCACCACCCACCCACCTCCCCCGCCCCCCCCCACCCATCCACCCCCCCCCCCTGTCCCCCACCACCACAACCACCCACCCCGATGCCCTGGATTCCGGGGCAGCAACCAGACACCAGGGCGTGCACCGACCCAGGCCGCGGCAGCACGCCCGAGCCGACCGGCCCCCCCAGCCAGGTCGACCCCCCCACCCTCACGGAAGGAGAGAGCCCCCAGGCACCAGGGCCCAGGGCCCCCAGCCACACCCGCCCCAGGACACCCCGGCCGCCCGGACATGAACCGGCACCCGCCGACCCCGGCCCCCCGGGGCCCCCGCCCCACCGCCGCCAGACAGCCCCAACAACCGGCGGCCCCCCCACCCCCAATCCAAACCAAACACGAAGACAGCCCCCAGCGAAGCAGCCCAGATCCCAACCCCAAGACAGCGCCAACCACCCGCAGCCATCAGGCCCCCCCCACCAACAACCGACCCTCAAAGTGGAGAGGCCCTCATCTTCCCCTTACATTAAGTGATGGAGCTGATCACAGGGGACCAGAGGGAACCAGATTCAGCTGATTGATCCTCTGAACAGACAGACATCGTCTCCAAGCTGATATGATCTAATAGAAGATTCTTAAACTGCCTGATACTCAGATTATTTCTGGATTTCCAATTTACAAGGATAGTTTTCTTTGCGATGCACAAGATGGTGAGAACCATGTAGACTGAGTTTATCGACATGTTAATTTCACCCAGATCACCTAAAAGGCACAGTGTGGGAGTTGCAGGGATGTTGCAGTGAACCATGTTGACAGGTCTTCACACACCTGAAGCCAGAACCTCTGCACTGGTGAGCAGGACCACAAGGCATGGAGGTAGTTGTCAGTCATGTTATCATTGCAATGTGAACAGATATCAGATTGTGATAGACCCATCTGGAACATCCTTCGTCCTGTGTAATGAATTCTATGCAGAATTTTGAATTGTATTAGTTGTATATTTGAATTCTTTGTCATTTTGAAAGTATTTAAACATATTTGTGACCACGCATTTTGGTCAAAGTTGTTAGATAAGTCAGCCTCCCATTTTAAGGTCGGAAGGAAGATTTCGTCTTCTTTTTTTTTTTTTTTTTTTTTTTTTTTTTTTTTTTTTTTCCCTTGTCCTGTTCGGTAGCTGGGGCGTGCAATATTGTATGATTGTAGCCTTTTACTATCCGAACAGATTTTAATATTAGCAGCAGGATGAGACTGAGTCTCCTCCTGCTGCTGCCTTTATTTAAAGCTGGCATCCGGCATGGCTACCGGACAGGACCGGGACGGAGACGCTCAGAGAGCAGGGACAGAAAGAGAGAAAGATAAAGAGAGGGAGAACGGAAGGGCGGGGGGGTGTGGGGGGGGGAGGGGGGGGCACAACCTATGTACAAAGTCACAATACAAAACAGTGTTGTCGACGCACCACACGCAACCTAGAACAATCCCAAACCCCCAATCTAGACAACACCAAAACAGAGCCGACAACCAACACAGAAAATTACAGAACCATACATACATTTTTTTTTTTTTTTCCCCCTTTTTTTCCCCCTTTTTTTCCCAAACCATATTAGTGAACAGACCAGGCCACAAAAATAAAAGGAGGTGTAGGGGAGGAGGGAAATGCAAGGACACCACAAACCGTATTTTTTTTTTTTTTTTTTTTTTTTTTTTTTGAATATAGCTAGTCGTAACTAGTAGTAAACTAGGGGCGTGCATGAAGAGAGGTCTGCTACAGATCACCATTAGTCTAACCACCACAAGAAGACAAGGTAACCCAGTATGTAAAGAGTGATTAAAGATCAACGTGATCATGTGAATATGATGGTGACAGTGATGGTGATAGTGATCATGCATATATGACCTCTGACCTCTGAGAAGGCCAGAAGCAGGCCAGAGAGGCCCTCAGAGCCCAGACAGCCGGCGGACATCACAGAGCCCGGATCCAAGCCGCCCCCCCAGGCAGACGCCCCCGCTCCGGTCCAGAAACGGGGCAGAGGAAAGCCCCGGCCGGGGACCCCGGCAGTCCCGGGGCCCGGGCCCCGCGGAGCCACGACCGGCAGATCGTGCAGATTTCGTCTTCTACCTTTGATAATATTTTATATATCTTTGATAGCAACTTTGGGGAACTGAGGTTTAAGAATTCTTCGACCCTGAGAGGTAGCTGTCCCTGCAGTTGATTAAAGGTATACTTTTTGCCTATGATAGATTTAAGTTGATGATATTCTAAAAATGCTGTGCTGCTGATTCCATATTGTGAGATGAGAGTATTGAATGATAGAAAGTTGCCATTTTCAATGATATGTTCAAGCTGGCTGATTCCTTTATTTCTCCACTGAGTGAAGTTTATCATCTTTTTGTTTTGCAGGATGTCCGGGTTGTTCCAGATGGGTGTGAGTTTACACGGGATCAGAGAAGATTTGGTTAGCTTTAGAAAGTCCCACCAAGCCATTAAAGAGGAACTGATGTTGACACTTTTAAAACAGCGATGGGATTTGATGGTGGGACTGATGAATGGCAGGTCAGAGATGACTAGATCCTCACATAATGCTGCTCTACATCCAGCCATGGCTCATCTAAATTGTTCGGTTTAAGCCATTTGGAGATATATTGCAGCTTGCTGGCTATGAAGTAATTACTGAAGTTAGGCAAGTCCAGTCCACCTCTGTCTTTAGTCTGTTGTAGCGTCTTTAAACTGATACGTGATGGTTTATTTTTCCAGAGAAATTTAGATATGTATGAGTCCAGTGATTTGAAGCAGCCAGACGATGGTTTGGTTGGTATCATTGAAAATAAATAGTTAACCTTAGGTAAAGTCATCATTTTAATGGTGGCAACCCTCCCCATAAGAGATACAGGTAAGCGTCTCCACCGTAAGAGGTCATCCTCTGTTGATTTCAGTAACGTGGCAATGGTTCCAAGGCAGAAGGAGGAAGTGATGTCAGCCCTGTCGCAAACATCAAAACGTCCTCCACAGACACAGCAGCCTCGCCTTCTGTTCAGATACTCATGGTAATATGGTTCTCCAAGTAGTTATTAAAAAAACGACAACATACAAACCTTCACAGTCAAGCGGATAGTCTGCCCAGTAGGCCAAGGTTTGACTTTCTTCTTGTCTCCTGTTGCTCCCTGAAGGGCTGAGGTCAGGTCTGAAGAGCCTCTCAAGTTCAAGGCCAGTGAGTCGCTTTTCAGAGTGGCACAGGACAGGGCTCCGCAAAGAAGGGTGCTGCTGTAGCGCTGTAAGAAACTGAAGGGCTGAAAGGCCATCTTTGAATCTACAGAGAGAACACAAACACCGTTTCACTGCTGAGTAGCACCAACTACAAAAACCAATTAAATTATCTAAAAAGTTTTTATATTTCCAACAATCACAATCCACTTCAACAAATGCATACTTGAGGTTGGTTGCGTGTTTTCGTCAAAACGTTCTTTTGCACATGGCAAGGTAAGTGTTACAAATTGCTCAAATTACATACAGAAACACAGTGACATGGACAAATTACACAGCGAGCAGGTTCTTTTTCTCTTCAGGGGTTGCCACAGCGAATCATTTGCCTCCATCTAACCCTGTCCTCTGTGTCCTCTTTCCTCACACCAAACACCTTCATGCCCTCTTTCACTCAATCCACAAACCTCTTCTTCTAGGCCTCCTCAATGGCAAAACTCAGCATCCTACCAATATACCGTACTGGCCCAAATATAGTACAACTGATTATAAGACGACCCATAGATATATATATATTTTTTTTAATAAAAATATGTTAGATAATAAGGTTACTCATAAAACTACTTTTTATTGTACAATTATTCTAGGAAAACTCACAGCAGAGATACTATTTCATGTGATTTAAGATCAAGAAATATTACTGCAGCATTAAATGAAAAACTCAAAGGTTCAATAACTGCATTAATGATGTAAATAACTTTATAACCATCAAATTCAAGTTCTATTCAACTTCATGAGCTTTAACAATTCAGTCCAATATATCTTGGCCGCTTGGCAGTTGTTTGTTGACTCTGCTGTGTTGATCACCATCAGTTTTCTATTTTTCATCAGACCACTGTGACCACAGACCTCATATGACTGTGAGGCTTCATTGTCTTTCTGGTCACCAGTACTTTTGCTCCATCTAGTGGCGCAGATGTGTAACGACAATCTAGTCCTCAATTAAAGTATGACCCCATTTTTGAGGATAGTTTCCGGAAAAAAATATGGTCTCATATTCGAGCCAATACAGTATTCACTCTCTCTCATCTGGACATTTCCAAACCATCTCAGTCTAGCCATCCTGACAATCTCCAAAACCTCTAACATGTGCTGTCCCTCTGAAGTGCTCATTCCTGTTCTTATCCATCCTGGTCACTCCCATGTAGACCCTGAGCATCTTCGTCTCTGCTTCCTCCAGCTCAGCCTCCTGTTTGGTGTGAGTATTTATAGATTGGCACAAGGCAGGGAATGGAGCGACAGGCATCATATAGGCTATCAGTTGTAACACCACAACACACGTTAAGTCACAGTGACTAAATGATATACATGCTATGATTTAAAAACAAATTTCATGTAGGGGGACAGGGAACAATTGAAAATTGACCTTACCTGTCAATGACAGATGAGTTGCGGTCAATAACATACCATCGGAGGTAGTCTGCCACGATGTCTTTCTTGTCTTCCAAGGCAGTCACATGTCTCAGACCTGCTGTCTGTGACGCTGTGCCTCATGATGCATTCTTGCAGAGCGTCCAATGAAGCAGCATTCTCAATCTGAAAGACAAAAAGGGGGGCATAAACATCTCATTAAATAACTGGCATGCTTTAATTCAGTGATATACATAGAATGGTGTGTCCTATCAAACTGTATGCTTTATGCCATTCTCACCTCTCGCAAAGTTTTCCCCATTTCCTCATCAGTTATTGCATTAACTGTTGACTTGAATGAAGGCTGGCCGGCAAGATACTGTACAAGATCTTCTGACAGGAAATGGGGCCCAGGACCTCCGTGCACAACTGACACTGCTATCATCTTTCCTGCCAGGAAGTACTCATCCTCCCTAACAGCTGTGAATGACATCATATGTCAAACTTAGAATAGATGTTGTTGTCATTGCACGAGTTACAATGAAATTGCTCTTAAATGGAGCCACTCAGCACCATGAGTAAAAGAAAAAAGAAAATAACAAATAACTGTAACATAACAGTGTAAAACAGCGAGGTTTAAAGGTTAAAAAGATTAAAAAGGATAAAAATACCAGTTAAATTAAAAAGTGCAGTAATGTGAAAGTTATGCTATGTCAGATCGTGTGTGTATGAGTCTGTGTGTGTTTGCTGTGCGGATTTCTTTTAAATTAAACTTACTAATGAATGTAAATTAAAACAAATATACAGTGTATACTTGAAGAGATTGAGGAAAAGAAGCAAATGCAATGTGATATATGTTTAATTATCACGAACCAACCGTTATTATAGGACACATCGAACTCTATGCATACCTTTCGCATTGTAGACCAAGAACCGATGTCCTTCTGGTCCATCAAAGATGGGCCGGTCTTTCAGGTGTTTCATGAGCAGAGTTAAAAATTCTCTTCTGGGACCACCTGTTTCAATTCCCTCCTCAAAAACACCAGGATCATCAGTAAATCTCACCAGCATGTCGCAGTTTTCAGAGTATGTTGTACGCCTGAAGCCTCGGACTGCTCCTTCCCAGACATTTGCCCTTGAGATGTTGAACCTGCTGACCCTTTTGTGATCAATAGGAAGAGACAGGTTTGCCACAATGTCAGGCAGCGTAATGTTCATCTCCTCCCTGTAATAACAGAAAATGATGTAATTAATGGATATCTCACACAGTGAACCCTTTAGAACAATTATTTATATACCAGCAATATTTCACAGCAAAAAACTGGAATGCCCGTCAGAAGTTCTTACACTGCAGCGTGTTGGAAATTCTCAGCATTGACCGCAACCAGCTCCTCGTCAATTTCCTCAACACCCGGTGCAAACAGGTCCGTGTATTTACTGTTGAAAAATGACAATCTCCACATTAAAACATCTTACAAACACAGATTTCTCCCCAATGAATGATGAGTTCCTATCATTTGTTACATACCTGTAGCAAGAAGCCTTGACTGGATTTGTTTCAGGTGGATCCATATCTTCAGCATCAGATATTACCATCTAAAAAACAAATGAAAATGTAAGAATGTCAAGCTGCCACAGTCTGTCCAAATACCTGTCCAGGCTGAACTGTTTCTGAAGGCTTCTCTGAAACATGATTAAATGACAAAATGATTTCTTATTTAGTCAACATTATTTATTTCTGTCCTTCAGGCAAGATTCCTAGTGGTTGTTTCCCACTAAAGGACCTCTCATTAAATATCTTTAAGTCTCTCTTTTTTGTGCCCAAAACACCAAACCTTTCCTCTTCGGGTGTCCTTTTGGGAGTACTTTGGTGTTGTGGTTAAAATCCTGACAGGAAACACAAATGCATCAACAATTTGTAATAGCTACCATAACTCTTCCCATATCATATACAGTATATATTAATGGTGAAAGGTTGTCCGCTTTGTCATAAATACATACATTTATTTGTATTTATATATTGATAATTTAAAAAAAAGTCCTACCACAGGGACTGCTCCACTGAATTCAGCTGTGCTCCTTGAAGTGATGACAATTTCAGAATCAGATTCGGAGGTATCATCCACTGCTGTGAAAACAAAAACAAAAACAACAACAAAAAAATCCACAGATCATTTTGCTGATGTTGACATATCCTTCAGTGCAGCGTCTAAAATATACATAAAAATACTGAATCATGAGATCCACTAACCTCCTTTAAAATGTTGTTCAAGGCAAATGAAAGAAGTGATCCTGCAATATGGCTTCCCGAGTTCTTTTTTATATTCTGCCAATTTGAATGGCCGTTCTGACCCAGAAAGTAATTCACGTACTTCAGAAAGCGACGGCTATGCTACACTTACTTTGTTTAGCATTATCCGGCTGTTGAGACGTCCCCTGGTCGTCTTCTGTGTGGGCTGTGGCATTTAAAAACTCAAGAGACCGACCACACGAAAGACAAAACCGCGTCAATCTGCTCATATGTTCGCCACAAAACGGGCAAAAAGCCGCCTGCCTGCCGTCCATCTTGGGTCATCATGAACTTCACTTCCGGCTTTAGTACATTCCCTTTCCGGTTGAAAAAGTTGTTTGTAAAAGTGTTTCGTCTCTTGTAAATTTGTTTTCACGTTTGTAAAAGTGTGTCACGTCTTGCAAATTTGTTTTCTCAAATGTAAACTTGTCTCAGGACTTGAAAATGTGTTATGGCAATGTAATTTTGTTTCTGATTTGTATAAATGTTTCCTAGAATGTAAATTTGTCTCCAGCTTTGTAAAAGTGTTTCTGGTATTGTATAACTGATTTGCACTTCCAGGCCACCGTACTATGCTGATCTTTAGTCCCTCTTCATGTTCTGCAGTTGGACTCAGTCCCCTCGTTGTCTTGTGGGCCGTCAGACTAGTGGATCAGGTCTCTCCTGATGCTTGTGTGTAATTTGACACCTGGATCCTCAGCTTCAGTCACCAGCTGTGTTCTGTAACTACAGACACCGAGAGACGACGTCCCCACAAACCTTCAGCAGCTTCGTCACGAAATGTTCCACAGTCCGATGCAAGGAGGAGTGTCCACTTTGGAGGACCGGTCGTCCATCTCATTCGGTCGTCTGTCTCGACCGGTCATCTGTCTTATTCGGTCATCCGGTAATCCGTGGCATCCGGTCGTCCATGGTGTCCAGTCCTCCTTGGCGTCCGGATGTCTGTCTCGTCCGGTCTTCTGTCTCGTCCGGGCGTATGTCTCGTCCAGGCGTATATCTCGTCCGGTCTTCTGTCTCGTCCGGTCGTCTGTCTCGTCCGGGCGTCCGTGGCTTTTCGAGTCTGTCGTCTTCTGTCCAGTCCCTGGCGTGTTGACTGCCCCTTGTGGAGGACACAGACCTGTCGGATCAGCAGGACGTTGAAGGCCTCAGTATGCTTCCCCGTCGCAGCGACGTCGTTCCTTCGCCGCCACTGACGCCCTTCTGCGTCAGGGGAACGCCCTCCTCTGCAATTTCACCGCCAAGCCACTAGGGGGCGTGGCGGTGTCTTTGGTTCACACATCCAGTGGAAAATCCAGCTGTGTGCTACATCGGCGCTAAAGCTAGCTGCTGTTTATTTACTGCTGCTGGACTTAATGGTTCCACTGCGGATCCGTTCCGGATCGTTACGCGTCAGTGTTCAGTGGACTTCACTGAAACTGGGAGCTGGTTCCACAGGAGAGGAGGCTGATAGCTGGAAGCTCTGCCTCATCCTATAGCTGGAGGACCGAGGAACCTGCAGCAGGCCGGCACTCTGAGAACCAGGTGTTCTCCTGGGACAGTGGGACCGTGGGACAGTCTGGGACCAACAGCTCTGTGCGACCCGATGGAGTCTGGATGTTCCAAAGGATTTTAAGTTCTGCTCTGGATTTAAGATGAAGCCTCAGAAGACGGGCTGGTACTGGAGTGATGTGATCCGTCCTGCTGGTTCCTGATAGAATGCTAGTCTACTCTCTGCCCCCCCCCCCCCCACCCCCCCCACCCCGCCTCTCTGTCTCCCAGGAGTGTTTCCTCTGAGTGCTCCTGTTGGCGGTAATTACACACTCAGAGACACTTTGTTCCACGCCTTTTCTGTCGGAGCTGCCTTCACCTCCACCACCTCCACCCAGGACCAATCAGGACACGTCATCCACCCACCTCCACCTCCTCCACACGGCCTCCATCTGCACCACAGATCTGCTTCTGCTAAACACTGGGGCTGTTGGCAAGGGGACGTCGAGAGGCAGTGGACGACGGGACATCAAGAGGCGGGGTGACGGGACATCAAGAGGCGGGGTGACGGGACGTCAACAGGCGGGGTGACGGGACGTCAAGAGGCGGGGTGACGGGACGTCAAGAGGCGGGGTGACGGGACATCAAGAGGCGGGGTGACGGGACATCAAGAGACGGGGTGACGGGACATCAAGAGACGGGGTGACGGGACATCAAGAGGCGGGGTGACGGGACGTCAAAAGGTGGGGGACGATGGCGAGTCAAAAGGTGAGGAACAACTGGACGTCAAGAGGCGGGGGCCGACTGGACGTCAAGAGGCGGGGGCCGACTGGACGTCAAGAGGCAGTGGACGACGGGACGTCAAGAGGCGGGGGCCGACTGGACGTCAAGAGGCGGGGGCCGACGGGACGTCAAGAGGCAGTGGACGACGGGACGTCAAGAGGCAGGGAAGGCGAGGAATGACGGCGATGGGACATCAAGAGGCGGCGTGGTGACAGGACGTCAAGTGGTGGCGGGACGACGGTGATGGGACGTCCAGAGACTCGATATGAAACAGTCAGGTCAGGATGTCTTCAGCGTGGCTCCTCCTTACAAAGCCCCGCCTCCCTCCGGTCAGCTGATCAGCTGGTCCGGGTGCTGAGCCAGAGCTCAGAGGGAACTGGTTTAATCTGGTGTCATCTGGTTTCAATTTGGTTTTAAACTGATTTGAAACTGGTCTGATCTGGTTTTAATCTGGTGGCACCAAAACAAAGACCAAAAGCTCATAAGAGACAGAGCCTTTTTAATGATGATGGTGAATTTATTTCGAGCTTTTACAAAGTAAAGTTAGTACATGTTATAAAAAGTACTTTACCAATTTTTCAACACAAAAAAGAAGGAAGAAAGAATAAAAACAAAAAAAAACAAGAAGCTCAAAAGGGAGTGGGAAGAAGTAGAACTTATTAAGTGCCCACTCCCTTTTTACCAGTATTTACAGCTGCAAGCAGTTGTCTTTTCTCGGATGCTTCATCAATCTGTGCATTATGATAATATAAATAGACAATTCTACATTTGCATCTACGCATGTCTACTTATACAACCTTATATACTGGTTTACCTTATACAACATACACTCATAACTTATTTGTTTTTTACATGCACAATATATATACACACACACATACATACACAGACACACACACACACACACATATATGTATATATACACATATGTATACATATGTATACACACATATATACATACAAACATATATAGCTATACATACAGACAGACCCTAATATATCTAGGTATTTATGTATATCCTGCATACATTCATAGCTTTTGGATGATACATTGTACTGACTAAATAATAACATACGAGGGTGTACCCAAAAAAAACGGAATTTGATTATAACTTTTTATTTATGACATTTCAAAATAAAACACCACCGTCGCCTTCAAAATAATCCCCATCTGCATTAATGCAGCGCTCCAGCCGTGTCTCCCACTTCACCAATGCGTCGTCAGACTCGTGCGTAATTGTGTCATTTTTTGCCGGCTGTGATTTTTCTGTCCCCTCCTCCACATCTGCAAACCGCTGTCCCTTCAGCTGCTTCTTCAACTTGGGGAACAAGAAAAAGTCCCTGGAGGCTCCATCTGGAGAATCAGGCGGATGGGAGAGGAGATTCATCTCATTCTTCTCCAGAAACTGCGTGAGGCGCAGCGCCGTGTCCGCTGGCGCTCTGTGGTGGTGGATCAACCGGCTCCACTCCGCCACGACGCTCTGCTTCCTCCTCACATCCTCACGGAGCGTCTGAGGACTTCCTGTAGTAGTCCTGGTTTACAGTCTGACCTGGAGGGACAGACTCGCTGTGGACCAGACCCTGGACAGCCAGGAAGCAGCTCAGCATTGTTTTCACGCTGAGCGGACCTGACGCGCCGACATCTGGCCCTTCTCAGACCCCCGGACCACTCATGGACCTGAGTCTTCCCAGAGCAGCATCCTTGTAGGCTTGCTGCAACAAGCTGAGTGTTTCTGCTGCTGGTTTTCCAGCAAGAAGCAGAATTTAATGTTTGCGCTGCTCTGGCTTCACAGTCAATGTCGCCATTTTGGAAAAATCGCTGACCGCCGCTGCACTCTGTTGCTATAAATAGCGCCTGACAGGCGTCAGGGTCACTCTCGGAGCTCAAATTTCTCACAGATGTGCACGAGGCTTACCTGCAGCACATCTGACGGCCAGAAGTCAGAACTCATTATTATTATTGTTTTCTGACCAAATTCCGTTTTTTTTTGGGTACCCCCTCGTACAGAGTGATTCTTACTCTAGTTTTCTTCCGTATACTGTGTCCATAACTTCAGTTTGTATCTTAATTTGAACCAATGGCTTGTCTTGCACTGCTTTAGTTCATTATCAAATTGTTCCATAGTTTAGCCCCACACACAGAAACACACCAGCTTCTCCTAGTGGTTTTAGTAGATTTCACTGCAGGAAGTTTAAATTTACCATATCCCCTTAATGTATACCCAGAATTCTTCAAAATAAATAATCTTTGTATGTTCCGTGGAAGATTGAATTTACTAGCATTAAAACATAAGAGAGCCATTTTGAGCCTAACCAAATCCATTGCAAAAAAAGTCTGTTTGTGTGCTCAGAATAAGCTACTTTCTTGATAACTCTTATTGCTCGCTTCTGAAGTGTACAAAGGGGATACAGTAAAGTCTTGTAATTATTGCCCCAGATCTCAATTCCATATGTCAAATATGGGAGAACTAAGGCACAGTACAATACATATCAATCAGTCAATCAATGTATTTCTGTACAGCCCAGTATCACAACAGCAGCTGCCTCAGAGGCTTCAAGATGTTACATTGGTCGGTAAAAATAAAAACAGTGAATAAGCATAATGTTAATATGTCAAATTCACAGTAACGAGACAAAACGAAGCAACCACCGCCTTAGACCCTCACATCCGGCAAGAAAAACCTCCAGAAACCCAGTGGGAGGAGAGGAGATCTGGGGAGAACCACAGTATGGAGGGATCCCTCTCCCAGGGACGGACAGCTTTGGCAGCAGCTAGCATGAGACAACAAGAAGTAAAGCCTAGGACAATGTTGAGGACAGTCCATTGGACGGTCCAGCACAGGAACCACGGATCCCAGAAGTAGAACCGAAGCCAGTCCGCGGGCAGGACCGACAGGAGTGTCCTCTAGTCCGGACGGAGCTTGTTCATAGTGTGGATCCCTCCAGGCACGACAAAACACAAGTGGTCTTCGAACTGATTTAATGAAGTTTGGCGAACTCCATTACAACCATGAAAACTGGAAGCAAACAATACAATTAGCATTTCAACTCAATACAAACAGATCACAAACAAAACAAACGATACAATAGAATACCTCGTTGGCTGCATGCCGACAACGAAGGGATATCATCACCGGATCCTGCGTCGTGTTTCTTGACGGAAAACTTAATCCCTTTGAGTCAAATGGAGAGGTAATTCAATACACCGTGTCGCCGCCAACAGAGAAACAGCAGTCCAAACCGGAAGTGAACGGCACTTACGTCACCCTTATAACCCGAAACCGAGACATGCAGCACACAATAATCACTTTACAATTAAAATATATTTCCAATAACCCTCCAATAAATATGAAATTGCAAATATAAACAACAATAATAAATAACTATGGGCACTAAAAAATGATGCATTTACACATAGGCCCTACATATAGTGCGTTACACTCTAGAATAAATTTTACTTTGTTAATAATTGATATACTTTTAGAGACTTTTGACTGTGCGTATCTGATATGAGGTTTCCGGCTAAGTTTTTCGTCCATGCTGATACCCAAGAATTTTATCTCCGCTACCCTCTCAATCCTACTGCCCTCTATATATACTGGTAAGTCTAAGGTTATATTGTGGTTCCCAAAAAGCATAATTTTGGTTTTGCTTGTGTTCAATGATTTCCATTCATCCCATCTTTTATTTTGTTTAATTCTGTATTTAAATCAATAATGAGATCATTATAATTATCATTAGAGTGAAAAAATATTCGTATCATCTGCGAATAATATCAATTTTAATAGATCTGAAACTTTGAAAATATCATTTATATACAAATTAAATAGTTTTGGTCCCAATACTGAACCCTGGGGCACACCGCTAGTAATATTCAACAGTCCAGAAGCACTGGTACCCAATGATCCAAACTGCTGTCTTTCAGATAAATAGCTATTAAGCCAGTTCAGCGCCATTCCTCTGATTCCGTATGTTTCAAGTTTTCTTAGAAGTATGGAATGATCCAAAGTATCAAATGATTTTTGTAGCTCTACAAAAACTCCCACTGCATATTTTCTCTGATCTAAAGCTACAGCTATTTCCTCTGCTGCGTCCATAATTGCCATTGTTGACCTTTTCTTCCTGAACCTGTATTGATTTTCATTTAATAAATTAAATTTGACCATAAATTTTTCTAATCTGACATTGAACAGCCTCTCTAAAATCTTAGAAAACTGAGGAAGAAGAGAAGTCGGTCTGTAGTTTGTAAAAACATGTCTGTCACCACTTTTATAGATAGGGCTTATTTTTGCTGCTTTCATTCTTCTTGGAAATGTCCCAGTTGAAAATGATAAATTACTTATATATGTTAATGGTTTTGATATGTTGGATATCATTTTTTTAACTGGACTCATGTTTATTCCATAGCAGTCAGTAGAAGTTTTGTTTTTAGCTCTGTTGACGATATTTACTATCTCAGCTTCCTCCACAGCTGATATAAACATACTATTTAAGTTTCTGTCTATTTCAAATGTTCTGTTAGGACCAGTGTTAGGGATTTTTCCTGCCAGATCTGGTCCCATATTCTCAATTTTAAAATACTCTGGGCATTCCTGTTCATTAGTGCCTTTATTTATTATTTCCTTTAAAACTCCCCAAATTTTCTTTGAATTCTGTTTATTGTTTTCTAATTTCTGTTTATAATAAATTTTCTTGCTAGTTCGTATAATACTAGTTAATGTATTTTTATATGTCTTATATTTAATTTCTGATTCCTTTGTTCTTGATTTAATAAACTTTGTGTACAGGTTGTTCTTTTTGCAAGCCTTTTTTAATCCTGTGGTTAACCATGGGCAATCTTTGTATCTTTTATTCTTATCATTTATAATAGGACAATATTTATTAAGTAACATAATGAATATTTGTAAAAAATTCTCATATGCACTGTCGACATTTTCTTCGTTATACACTGAGCCCCAGTCCTGTTCCAACAGGGCGCTGAACAGCGCATTAGTTGTTTGTTCAGTTTGTAAATGCTTCTGGCTAGCTGTCTTAATTTTTAGTTTTTTCCTACATTTCTAATGTTTTATCGTGAACACAGGTAAGTGGTTCGATATGTCACAGATCAGCAAACCATTTGTGCGTCCATCTTGAGTGTCATTGGTAAAAATATTATCGATTAAAGGAGCACTGCTGCTTGTGATTCTACTGGGTTTTGTAATAGGCGGAAAAAGGCTCGTACTATACATGGCATTTAGGAAATCCTCTGTTTCTTGACATTTTTCTGTATTAAGCAAGTTGATATTAAAGTCACCACAAATATAAATAATTTTACCAGTTATATGCGACAATGTCCGGATCATCCAATCACTAAAAGATTTTCTGTTAGCTCCCGATGTTCTGGACACACAACTTAAAATACATTTTTTTTTCTATGGATAATTCAACTGCTATACATTCAAGTACATTATCAATTGCCATTGACATTTCATCTCAAACTTCATATCTAAGGTTGCTCTGTATGTATAATGCTACGCCTCCATATTTATTATTTATTCTGTTGACAAAACGAAGATCATATCCTTTCAGGTCAAAATCAATACCTCTTTCAGTGTTGAAGTTTGTTTCAGTCACTGCAGTAATGCTGAATGAACGTGTTAGCTGTTGTAAATATTCTTTAAAGGCCTCAAAATTTGCATACATACTCCTGCTATTCAAGTGCAAAATTGAAAAGTTCTCGCTTACGTACTCCAATTGATTAAATCCGTCCGAAGAATAGTATTTGCAGTTCCCATACATTGATGAATGAAAGGCATTGTCTGGATCAATTTCGTTTTCTAAGTCCCAACTATTGTGTTCAGAGTAACTGAACACATTTAATTCTAATTGATCTCTTACTCTCTTACTATCGATCTCTTACTAATTGATCTCTTACTCTCCCTTGAATATTTTTTAGCCTATTCATTTGTGAGATGTTTCGAAATCCGTTGAGTGAGCAGATCATACATATTTATCCTGTTCATTGAGATTCTTGATTACAAGTACTGTAGCCTCTTCAGGTGCACCATTAATTTTAATGAAGATTTTACAATTTCTCACCCAAGTTCCTTGGATTTTCTTTTGCTTCTTCAGCTGCCTGGCTTTCTTTGCAGTCTCACCGTTCTTCCGGGTTCGGAGCTCATTCATATACACGTCTGTTCCTCTCAGCATCCGTTCTTGTTTCAACAATGCATTTTTAAACTTTGTATTTCCAAACCTTAGGATCACCACAGGAACGGCCGTGCTTCTTCTCTTTGGTAGAGGGTGGCATGCCTTCACATTGTCTTCTTTTATATCAGTTCCTTCCTCCCGTAGAAATGACACCACTTGCTGCTCTGTTGAGCTCGTCTCCCCCTCGTCCAGATCTCCTCCACTGCTTCTGTCCGTCACTGCTTGTGCGTATGACCTCGGTTTTATTTTTATGCCAGTAATAATCACATCATTCATCCTGGAATGTGGTTCTAAATCGTCCAGTCTTCTTTTTAACTCATTAATACGCTTATCCTTTTCAATGTTTTCTAGTCTTAACTGCTTGATTTCTTCTGTCAAATCTCGGATTCTTTTCTGACCCGCACTCAGTATCTTCACTTCTTCAATCAATGACTCAATATTCTTCTTAAGTTCATCCGCTCCTTCTGCAGACAAAGCTTTCTTTGGTGCCATTTTTAACAATTATCGTCCGACACGGCAGCCGCCGCTCGGTCCCGGCTTCAAACTTTTTTGGCTAGCAGCAGCTAGCTCTCCGGCAGCAACAGCCTGCGCGTCTGCCTGGAAGAAGGAGCTCGCCGGTCAGCTGCCCCGCTCCGGACCGGACTGCTTCCACAGGCGTTCGGAAGGTGCGGCAGGTCTCTCACGGTCCTGCGTCGCCGCCTCCGGTTCTCTGCTCTCGGGTCGTGCTGCTGACAGGTGACGGCGGCCCTCTGGTTGTTCTCCGCCCCGGGAGCGCTGCGTGCTAGGTGGTGGTCCTCACCGTGAGCCGGGCCCGTCGATGAAGCTGAGGCGGTCTGTGGACGGCGTCTTGGGCTGGTCGGATTCAGACTGTGATCTTCTCGGCGGCCCGGGGCTCGCTAAAGACGGCACTGCTGCGTCCACAACCGCCTTCTCCCGCGTACATGTAGCCTCCCCACGTGTCCCTTCAAATGGGATTGCAGGCTCTGGGACAAATGGGAATGGCTGTATATAAAAGATGGGCGGAGCTAGTGTGGCATCATCTATAGTGTTCTAATTGGCTGTTTATTTTATTTTCCCCTTGTCCTGTTCGGCAGCTGGGCGTGCAATATTGTCTGATTGTAGCCTTTTACTGTCCGAACAGATTTTAATATTAGCAGCAGGACGAGACTGAGTCTCCCCTGCTGCTGCCTTTATTTAAAGCTGGCATCCGGCATGGCTGAGGACAGGACCGGGACGGAGACGCTCAGAGAGCGAGAGACAGAAAAGAGAGAGAGAAAAAGAGAGGGAGAACAGGGGGGGGCACAACCTATGTACAAATTCACAACAAATGCAAAACAGTGTTGTCGACGCACCACACGCAACCAAGAACCATCCCAAACCCCCAATCTAGACAACACCAAAACAGAGCCGACAACCAACACAGAAACTGACAGAACCATACATTTATATAATTTTTTTTTTCCTTCGACGAACTATAGTAGTGAACAGACTAGTAACTAGCAGTAACTAGTAGTAAACTCGGGGCGTGCATCAAGAGAGGTCTGCTACAGATCACCATTATTCTAACCACCACAAGAAGACAAGGTAACCCAGTATGTGAAGAGTGATTAAAGATCAACGTGATCATGTGAATATGATGGTGCCAGTGATGGCGATAGTGATCATGCAGATATGACCTCTGACCTCTGAGAAGGCCAGAAGCAGGCCAGAGAGGCCCTCAGAGCCCAGACAGCCGGCGGTCATCACAGAGCCCGGATCCAAGCCGCCCCCCCAGGCAGACGCCCCCGCTCCGGTCCAGAAACGGGGCAGAGGAAAGCCCCGGCCGGGGACCCCGGCGGCCCCGGGGCCCGGGCCCCACGGAGCCACGACCGGCAGGAGCCGGTCCACCCCGGGGCGGGCAGGGCCGAGAGCCCAAGGCCCAAGAGCCCAAGAGCCGACCCCCCCACACAGGCGGAGGGCCATGACCCCCCCCGGGAGAACCGGCCCACACGGGCGGCTACCCACCCCAGGCCAGTACACCCCCCAGCGCTCCAGCCACGCACCCCGAGGTCCAGGGCATCACCCCCCCGCCCTGCCCATCCACCCCCCGATCCACCCCTCCCACCCTGTCCTCTCCCACCTCACTCCCCCTCGCCCCAACACTCACACCCACTCACTCACACTGACACACACACACACACACACTCTCACACACACACAACCACTCATCCCTAAACCAAACACCCCCACATTCTGACACACTCATACACACACACTAGCAAGCACGTACACACACACACACACACACACACACACACACACACACACACACACACACACACACAAAGTCAACCCTACCCCAAACACACTCCCATTCCCACGTCATCCAACCGTCATGTAATTGGCTGTTTATAAAAGAAGGGCGGGGCTAGCGTGACGTCATCCATATTGAACACTTGAAACTGGATGTCACTGTGATTGGTGGAGCCTGTCACATGACCGCATCACATGACCTTCAGCTTTAAAGCACCTGAAAAACAGCTGCTGTTGGTTCACAGTCTTAAAGCTTGAAGTGGACGATAAAACACGACGGCAAAAACAGGAGCCGGGTCTCAGGATGAGTTAAAATCCATGGAATGAAAATGTGCCTTAAGATCTTTTTGGAATTTTTTTTTTAAAAATGGACGGCGAGGCCCCGTCTGATGCACAGTGGCAGCTCGTTCTGCAACTTTGGGGCCAAAACAGAAGACGCTCTGTTGCGGCGGCTCGGAGAGTCTGGTCCAGTTGACACGGTTCTAGAAACTGGTGATAAAGACAAAAACCAGGCTTTAATGTTTGTTTGCTGTCTGAAATAAAGTGTTTCTGAACGGGTTCTAGTGGGACTCCGGTTCATTTTGAAACCAACATCATCGCCCCCTGATGGAAAGTTTCTGTATGCAGTTGCTCTATATCTACTTGCTCTGTCTTGGCGGTTGCTGCATCTTGTTGTTCTGACCGGATGGTTGCTGTATCTAGTTGCTCTGTAACAAGTTTCTGTCTCTGATTGCTGTATCTAGTTGCTCTCTCTGTGGTTGCTGTATCTAGTTGCTCTCTCTGTGGTTGCTGTATCTAGTTGCTCTCTCTGTGGTTGCTGTATCTAGTTGCTCTCTCTGTGGTTGCTGTCTGAAGTTGCCGTGGCCTCGTTTGTCTCCGGCGGAGCTTCATTTAGCTCTGTTGCTCAGCAGCTGCAGCTCAGCAGGACGTTGCCGTCTCGGCTCTGCAGCTACGGGAGCGACGCCAGCTGAACAGCGGGTCGCCGCGGCGATGCTAAATGCCACAAGAATTTTCACGGGTGACAAACGACGCCGGTGTGAATCCAGGGCAGCGCTGCAACAGACTGGAGGAGCAGCATGCTAACCGCTACCAAGCGCGAGCTGCTGGCTACAATGCTAACTTATAAAAACAGATGATTGACACGAGTTAGCCGTGCTAATGCTAACGTGTCAAAATGGATGATCGACAGGAGTTAGCAGTGCTAATGCTAACATGGGAAAATGCTTGATCAGTGAGAGTTAAAAACTCGAATCGTCATTGATGAAAATGGATCCCAGTGAGTTAGAAATGCTAATGCTCTCATGATGAGTGAGTCAGCAGCTCTAATGCTAGCATCTGAAAATGGACGATTACAGTCTGAAATTCTGAAGCCAATTTTTTAAAACAGAAGAGCCACGTAAGTTAGCAACTCCAATGCTAACATGTCAAGAATAGATGATCAGAGTTAGAATCTTGAATGCTAACGTATGAAAATCAGTGGCTACAGTGAATCTGCACTGCTAATGCTAATGTGGGCAAACTGAGTCAGCAGTTCTACTGTTCACATCTGAAAATGGGTGATAGCAGGAAGTCAGTCATTCTAATGCTAATATGTCAAAATCGGTGATCAAAGCTAATGCTAATGTGTGATGCTGGATGATGAAATTGAGTTAGCAGCTGTATGCTAACATAAATAAGCTGCTCAGTGTGCGGAGATCTCCGCTCTCTCACTATATCAGCTGCAGCAGCGCCGGTGGAACGAGTCGCCGCCGCGCCGCCGCTGAACGCCAGTTAAATGTTCACGGGTGGCAAATGAGCGTAGAGTGAATGGAGGGCAGGGCTGGGGGGCTCGGCAGGCGGCTCTGCCGGCGCTAACCTGCTCAGATTAAAGACAGAAGTGTCTGGATCGCAGTGGAAATGTCAGACGGTGTGTCGAGTGTTTACCTGCAGGATAAACTGGCGTAATCCTCCGTTCGCTCCCGTTAGAGACGGAACCAAAACAGCTCTTTGATCACGGCTAAGCTCCGGCGTCAACATGGCGCCGGCTGCTTGTGGATTCTTCTCCACGCTCGTGTTCAGGCTGCTGGCGGACAGAAAGACGCTCTGCTTCCAGGACAGGCTCCGAAAACTTCCTTCCTCTTTCTGTTCCTGCCGTTCAGTCAGCTGCTGCGACCTGACGGCGCTAACGTTAGCTTAGCTTCGCCTGAGCAATTCAAGTCTCTAAAGACCAGGGGACTCTTCTAGACGGGGCTTGTGCTCAACACATGGCCTCAAAGATGCATACACCACTTCCTCCTCCACTTCCTGCTCCACTTCCTGCTCCTCTTCCTGCTTCGCTTCCTGCTCCACTTCCTGCTTCGCTTCCTGCTCCACTTCCTGCTCCACTTCCTGCTCCTCTTCCTGCTCCTCTTCCTGCTTCGCTTCCTGCTCCTCTTCCTGCTTCGCTTCCTGCTCCACTTCCTGCTCCACTTCCTATTCCACTTCCTGCTCCACTTCCTGCTTCGCTTCCTGCTCCACTTCCTGCTCCACTTCCTGCTCCTCTTCCTGCTTCGCTTCCTGCTCCTCTTCCTGCTTCGCTTCCTGCTCCACTTCCTGCTCCACTTCCTATTCCACTTCCTGCTCCACTTCCTGCTCCGCTTCCTCCTCCACTTCCTGCTCCACTCGATGACCACTTGCTGCTGTTCACTTGATTTTCTTTTATAGTGATTCCACTGTTTCCACTAAATATCAGTTTCCTGCTTCCACCCCCACTTTCTCCTCCTCCTCCTCCACCTCTGCCTCCTCCACCCGTCCCACAAGTGCTTCAGTTTCACTCTCTGTTAAACGGTTTTTTTTTTCTCTGCCACCATTGATCAGCAGGCAGAATATTCAGGATGGTAGAAAGTGGGCGTGTCCAGGGCGGGAGTTGAGGGGAATCCACTGAAGCAACGTTCCAGCTGGTTCCTGAAGCGAACGTTTCTGCTCATTTCTAGGTGCATCGAATCTTGTTTTACACCCAGAATCCACAGCGTTTTAGAATCCGGGTTCTGGGTCACAGCTCGTGTTCGGGTTGATTTTTATTTTTTCCAGTTTATCATTTTTAGGTTGTTTTGACTGGAACTTCAGTTGGTTGCTCCTGCTGCTGGGTTCTCTGCTGGGTTCTGCTTTGCAGCCTCCAGAACTACGTTCTGTTAGACTGGATCTCAGATACTGGGTTCTAGTTACTGGTACTGAATGAAGTCCCTGGTATTGGATTCCAGTTACATTTACCTGGTTTTAGTTACTGGATTCTAGTTACTGGGACTTGGTTTAGTTACAGAATTCTAGTTTGTAGTACTGGATTCTACTCAGTGGTGATAGATTATAGTTACCGGTACTCAGTTATAGGTACCAGTACCGGGCGGTAGTTACTGGTACTGGGTTCTAGTCACTGGTACTGGGTTCTGGTTCCCGGGTTCTGGTCTCTGACGCTCCTCTGTTGTGTTTCAGGTGAAGAGTTCTACGAGACGTCTCCATACGAGCCGATCCACTTCTCCGAGGAGTTCAGACACGCCTCCATCATCTCAGGTGAACCAATGAGAGCCCAGAACCTCCTGACCTGCTGGAGACCAGCTCCCTCTCTCTCTCTCTCTCTCTCTCTCTCTCTCTCTCTCTCCCGCAGCTCAAACTCTGTCATGTTTCCCGCTCTGAACCGCCTCCACCAAACACACGTCTCTGCGTTACCGTGACGACGGTGCCGTCTCCGCCGCCGTCCGTCCAACGTCTCACAGCAATTATTTCACATTTACTCTGAGTGAAGCCATAAACCGCCGCCGTCTCGCCTCTCACACACTCTGACCTGAAAAAAAAAGGACGCGTGTGTGTGTGTGTGTGTGTGTTTCATCTTCCTGAAGAAATGTTTTTTTTTAGCCACATTTTCTTTGTTTCAGACAAAAGGTTCTTTTTCAGATTGTTAGAGTTTTTGTTCATGAATTCTTTTATGGATCAAGAGGTTTTTCGGGACGACTTGTTGTTGTACTTCCTGGATCTTCTGAACAGATTTCATTGGAGATAAATTGGTTTTATATGCTGAGATCATTTAATCTGATCACAGAGCGGGTTCTCGAGGCCGGCTGGTGGTTCCGGACGATTCGACCAATCAGAGCCGAGACGAGGCGCCGCTGCCCACAGCTGGATTCACACCAGAGGCTCAATCTGTGGTCCCCGCAAGGACGATAGGCCCCGGAGTGTGTGTGTGTAAATAGGTCCAGGCCCACAGCACACACACACACACACACACACACACACACACACACACACACACACACACACACACACACACACACACACACACGAAGAGTAAATGACGATGTACTGCTTGGGGCATCTGACATTTAAACACTCCTTAAAGTAAGTGTGTGTGTGTGTGTGTGTGTGTGTGTGTGTGTGTGTGTGTGTGTGTGTGTGTGTGGTCAAACAGCTGTGAAATAGCCTGGCCGCTCTGTAAATTGCCTCCTGCTCTCTCAGATTAACACGAGTACAAACACGGTCGGAGTTGCGACCAATGAAACTTCAAAAGCTCTTTTTTTCCCCCCAGCCTATCTCACACACACAGACACACAAACACGGAAGTGGAGGAGGCGGCGGGGGGGGGCGGCGGCGGCGGAGCAGGTGGCGTGTTACATCTCAATTATTTCCAATAACGCGGCTGAAACACGGCGTCCGCTCGTCACGCCGCCGCCGTCGGATCAGGCGGCGCCGGACCGGCGAGCGCCGAGGGTGAGGCGAACGCAGCGGGAGATAACAGGAGCCCACTGAGGGGGGGCGGGCGGCGGGGGGCGGGGTGGGGGGGGGGGGGAGGGGGGGGAGATAAGAGGATAATACCGAAGTGTGTTAAACAGTGGAGGCAGAAGAAAGAGCCCTGGAACATTAAAGTATGTTTCAGACAAGAGTGTCACCAATTGATTGGAGGGGAAGGCAAGCCGTGACGACTGTTTGTGACTGTGTGTGTGTGTGCGTGCGTGCATGCGTGTGTGTTTGGAGAGTGATGTGCCGCTGTAAAAGTAGCAGTACAGAGAATAATTTGGCACAAACACACCTGATTTTGAAATCTAAACGTGTTCTGTGAAGGTTTCTCGGTTCTTTTCTGGAGCAAACGGATAAACCCCGGTCCACACCATGCTGAGCCAGTCAGAAACCAGCTTCCACCAATCACAAACCAGCCTCAATCAATCACAAAGCAGTTTCTTCCAGTGAGAAACCACCTCCGTTTAGTCAAAAACCAGCTTAAACCAGTGAGAAACCAATTTCAACCAGCTTCAATCAGTCAAAAACCAGCTTAAACCAGTTTTAACCAGCTTTAGCTGATCAGCAACCAGCTTCAACCAGTCAGAAACCACTTTAAACAAGTTAGACGCCAGTTTCAACCCGCTTTAACCAATCAAAAGCTGTTTAAACCTGTCAGAAACCAGTTTCAAACAACTTCTGCTAATCTGAAATGAGTTTAAACCGGTCAGATACCAATTTCACCAGATTTAACCAATACCAACCAGTTTAGCCAATCAAAAACAAATTTCAACCAACTTCAGCTGATCAGAATCCAGCGTCAATCAGTCAGAAACCTCGTTACACCAGTAAAATACCAGTGTCAATCAGCTTAACCAATTTAAAAAACAACTTAAACCTGTAAGAAAAACCAGTTTCAACCAGCTTCAGCCAATCAGAAACCAGTTATAATGAGATTCAACCAAGCAGCTTCAATCAGTCACAAACCAGCTTTAACCAGTCAGAAACCAGTTTCAACCAGCTTTGATCTGTCAAAAAGCAGTTTAAACCAGTTTCAACCAGCTTTGATCTGTCAAAAAGCAGTTTAAACCAGTTTCAACCAGCTTCAGATAATCAGAAACCAGTTTCAACCAGTCAGGAACCACTTTAAACCGATCAGAAACCAGTTTCAATTCACTTCAATCAAAAACCAATTTTAACCAATCACAAATCAGTTTAACCCAGTCAGACACCAGTCTCAGCCAACTTCAGCTTGTCAGAATCCAGCTTCAGTCAGAAACCACGGCAAACCAGTAATATACCAGTTTGAACCGGCTTCAGCCAATCAGAAATCAGTTTCAACAAGACTCAGCCAATCAGAAATCAGTTTCAACGAGCTTCCGCTAATCAGAAATGTTACAAACCAATCAGAAGCCAGTTTAAACCCGTCAGAAACCAGTTTATTCCAGTTTGAAAACAGTTTCAGGAAACTTCATCTAACCAGGAACCAGTTCCAACCAATCAGAAACCAGGTTTAAACAGTCAGTTTCAATCAATCAGAAACCAGTTTTAACCAATCAGAAGCAGGTGTCAAACAGCTTTCACCAATCAGACGTCACTTCACGCCAATCTAGAAAACCAGTTTCAGCCAGTTAAAGCTGCTGTAGGCAGGATTTTGCTCGTCAATGCTAATTTTTCTGTTTTCTTTGGATTAAATGTTAGAGTACCCATTGATAATCCTTTAGGAGTGCAGCATCACTGCTCTACCGCGAGGGCGCAGCGTTTCCATCTGTCTCTGTTCTGAGCTGAAAAGGAATCTCGACAGCTCCAGGTATCTTTGACCAATCAGAAGAGCCCCTGAGGCTCTTACAGTGATTGGTTGAGGGGCGTTCGTCGCACGTTCTTGTGGGAGGGGCTTAACTTGCTTAAGGGCGTGATGTCAGCGAAAACAGGACAGGATTGGCTGTGCTGGGTTTCAAATCGCCATCTTAGATGGGTCAAATCGCCATCTTGCTTAGGTAACCCTAAGCAAGATGGCGGAGATGCGGAATCCTGCCGACAGCACCTTTAACAGTTTGAACTTTGAGCAGCAGCTTTTCAGTGACGTGGTTCTAAAGCAGTCAACTGTTTTTAGACGACTCTTTAGCGGGTTGTTAGCATTAGCACAGAATGAATCGCTTCCTTAGTGGCTCATTAGCATTAGCACAGAATCAGTCACTTCCTTAGCATGTTGTTAGCATTAGCACAAAATCAGCCTCTTCCTAGCTGGTTGTTAGCATTAGCACAGATTCAGCCGCTTCCTTATCGGGTTGTTAGCATTAGCATGATCCGTCTCACTGTCTCTTCATGGTTCTCACTTAGGATACAGTAGACCAAAGGAATGGTTCCACTCTTCACTTTGATCTTTGGTTTATGTCGGCTCGCAGACGTCTGGCTGGTTTATTAGCTCGATGCTACATGCTGGTGCAGTTTCTGTGGAGACCACCAGGGGGCAGAAGGAGGGAGGAGAACCTGAAGGGTCGGCTCAGACCGGGAAGGAACCGGATCTTTCTGCTACTGTCAGGAAGACCACCGGGTCCCGGTTAAACCACGTTAATATAAATCAGCGTTTTTGTTTTCAGAAAAGTTTCACGTTCAAAAGGCAACTTTTTAAAGAAACTGTTTCCATGGAAACAGCAGAAACCCTGAAAACAGAGGCAGAGGTTCAGGAGCAGAGGTTCAGGACCTGGACCAGGTCTTCTTTGGGTCTACTAACGAATGGATTTGGAGGGTTCTCCTGAAGTTGTGTTGTTGTGGCTCGGCGAACCGTTGCTGTGGAAACTGAGACATTTTCCCTTGAGGACGTTGTCCTGTTCCGTAAACAGCCTGCAGTCAGACGGAGCGGAGCTCTTCTGGGTTCTCCACAGAACGTTCTGAAAGCACCAGAGTGTCAACAACCGTCCAACAAATGTCCGTCTGCAGGACAGTATGAGACAGAGACATTCATAGAAACACCCTCCACGTCTCTCATGTCTCTCCAAATGTCTCTGTCTCTCCATGTCTCATTGTGTCTCTCCATGTCTCTTCATGTCTCCACACATTCCTCTGTCTCTTCATGTCTCTCCGTGCCTCTCAATGTCTCTTTGTGTGTCTCCATATCTTTCCATGTCTCTGTGTCTCTCTCTGTCTCTCCACGTCTGTCTGTGTCTCTCCATGTCTCTCCATATGTCTCTCTGTCTCTCCATGTCTCTCCATATGTCTCTCTGTCTCTCCGTGTCTCTCCATGTCTTGGTCTCCGTCCCTCCTGAGGTTCTGTCTCTGACCTTGTTACATCTCGTCTCAGCAGCGTTCTGCTCGTCTCTACAAATCTGTAACAGTTTAAATAAAACAGTGTGTGTGTGTGTGTGTGTGTGTGTGTGTGTGTGTGTGTGTGTGTGTGTGTGTGTGTGTGTGTGTGTGTGTGTGTGTGTGTGTGTGTTCCTCGGGGCAGCAGAGCGCTGTGTGTGAGGGAGATAACAGGACGACCTGGGGCAGCGCTCTAATTGGCCCATCCTCCTGGCCTGGATTCTGGATTCTCTCCTCTTCATATATCTACATATAGAACTCTAAAAACCCCGTTTTTACTGCACCGTTTCTCCTCGTCCTCCTCCGCCACTTCAGGGGTGGGGTGTCGTATTCGGGTGGAGGCGGAGGCGGTGCTGCTAGCAGGTTGAGGGTTCAACAGCTGGATGGACGGCAGTCAAAAGGAAGAAAGTGTAGCACGTGTCGAGGCGTTCGCTCTGTTTGACATTTTCAAGGTGAAACTGGTCTGAAGCTGGTCTGAAACTGGTCTGAAGCTGGTCTGAAGCCAGCATCAAACCCTGTGTTTATATATGAACTGTATGTAGATACAAGAACCTGTCTGTCCTATCTCCTCTCTATGTCCCCTCACCCCAACCGGAACAGCAGAAAGCCGCCACCTATGCACCTGGTTCTGCAGGGTTTTCCTCCTCTGAGCCTGGTTCTGCAGGGTCCTCCTCTGAGCCTGGTTCTGCAGGGTTCTCCTCCTCTGAGCCTGGTTCTGCAGGGTCCTCCTCTGAGCCTGGTTCTGCAGGGTTCTCCTCTGAGCCTGGTTCTGCAGGGTTCTCCTCCTCTGAGCCTGGTTCTGCAGGGTTCTCCTCCTCTGAGCCTGGTTCTGCAGGGTTCTCCTCCTCTGAGCCTGGTTCTGCAGGGTCCTCCTCTGAGCCTGGTTCTGCAGGGTTCTCCTCTGAGCCTGGTTCTGCAGGGTTCTCCTCCTCTGAGCCTGGTTCTGCAGGGTTCTCCTCCTCTGAGCCTGGTTCTGCAGGGTTCTCCTCCTCTGAGCCTGGTTCTGCAGGGTTTTCCTCCTCTGAGCCTGGTTCTGTAGGGTTCTCCTCTGAGCCTGGTTCTGCAGGGTTCTCCTCCTCTGAGCCTGGTTCTGCAGGGTTCTGCTCCTCTGAGCCTGGTTCTGCAGGGTTCTTCCTGTTAAAAGGGGGTTTTTCCTTTCCACAGCCGCTTATGCTGCTCCTGTGGATCTGTTGGGTTTCTCTGTAAAGTGTCTAGAAACGACCATGTTGTAATTGGCACTTCATAAATAAAGCTGAATTGAAGCTGAATTGAATCAAACTAGTCTCAAACAAGTGTGAAAATTGCCTGAAACCAGTCCAAAAGCCGTGTGAACCAGTTTGATCCAGTGTGAACCAGTCTGAACCAGTCTGACATGAATCTGAAACCTTTCTGAAGTTAATATGAAAGTATTCCAAAACCAGTCTGAACCACTTTGAACCAGTGTGAACCAGTTTGAACCGATCTGAAGCCAGTCTGAACCAGTGTGAACCGATCTGGAACCGGTCTGAACCGGTCTGAACCAGGCTGAACCAGGCTTGTTGTCGTTCGCCGTCGTCACATTCCGAGTGTTTTCAAAAATCTGTTTTCCCTCATTTCCACAAAGTCTTGTTTTCGCCCGTCTCCATGACGACAAAGTCCGATCGTTGCTGCTTTTACCGCTCAAAACGCAGCAGAAGTTTAGCATTTTCACCAGAAATTGTTGTGCGTAAACTACGCTATGCTATGCTAAACTATACTATCTGCACTTTCTTATGCTATGCGATGCTATGCTAGTGTATGCTCTGCTTCGCTATGCTAAGCTATGCTATGCTGCACTACATTATGCTACATTACTCTATGCTAACCTATGCAATGCTACACTACGTTTTGCTACGTGCTGCTACACTAAGCTGTGGTATGCTACATTATGCTATGCTACAGTACTCTATGCTATGCTAGCCCGCTGCAGCAGCGGCATGGCGTCGGCCTCCTGCTGGTCTTCTAACGTGACGTCTAGCGGCGGCGGCTCAGGTCGACTGCTCCAACATGCTGCTCTGCCGTTAAACTCTTCACATCCGGGCTGCAGATAAAGCCTCGGCACGTTCGAGTCCCGCGGGACAGCCGGAACATTCTCATTCTCCACGTCCAAACACCGCCGCCTTTGAAGTGGGACAAAGCCGCCGCAGATCAGGCGCCAGGATTTAACAGCTTATGTCCAGAAATCTAAATGAAGGCTCTCCGGCTCCGCCGAGGTTCCACAAGCGAGGCGATGCGTTCAGGGGCACTCGGGAAAACTCCAGCCTGTACAGGAATTTCCCCGTCTCTCTCTGGCTGTGTCCACGTCTCTCCCCGTTCCTCTTCATCCCG
Organism: Salarias fasciatus; assembly: GCF_902148845.1. Classification (NCBI taxonomy): domain Eukaryota; kingdom Metazoa; phylum Chordata; class Actinopteri; order Blenniiformes; family Blenniidae; genus Salarias; species Salarias fasciatus. The sequence continues at coordinate 26,888,637 of NW_021941229.1, read as the reverse complement.
TCTAATGCGCCTGATGTGGGTCGTTGCATGTTTCAGCAGCAGGACGGTAAATGAAGGAGCTCCTGACTTTTTAATGACGATTCATGTTGAATTCAGAGAACAGACCAGGAGTTATGATGCAGCTACGCTGAAGTGAAACAGTAAAAATGTTGATTTAGAAGCGAGTTATTCCCAGAGGGACGTGTCCTCACAGCGGTCCACACATCCAGGACGGAGACATGACATCAGGAATAAATCGTTCAATGACACGTTCAAGGCTTAACAGCGAATAAATCTATAGAACTTCATAATAAAGCTACATGTAGCATGCCTACATTTGCTGACACACCAGCAGCAATTCAGGCTACATGCTACATGCTAACCATGATAACAGTCTTAAGTAGTTCACTCAGCTCGGTCCCTCAGTCCACAGTGTGCAGATTCCTGCTACACCGGACTGTGTCTAGTTCAACAGATGTAAATTAACTTTATAACCACTAACCTAAGACTAGAAATAATTGTCTACTGATTTGGTTCAGAATCAGAATCTGATTCTAATTCTGATTCTGAACCAAACCAGTGGATAATTCTTTTGGAACCAGTCTGAAACCAGTTCACAACCAATTCAGAACCAGTTTTAAAACAGTTTAAAACCTGCAGGAAAACAGTCTAAGGTGAACCCAGAGCTGATCTCTAACTACCGTAAAACCAGTTTGAACCAGTTTGAAACTAGTTTGAACCAGTTTGAACCAGTTTGAAACTAGTTTGAACCAGTTTGAACCAGTTTGAAACCAGTTTGAACCAGTTTGAACCACTTTGAAACCAGTTTGAAACAAGTGTTTAGACTAACATCCTCTTTTCAGATAGTTTTTATTTAATCTACCTTTGTGTGATTTTTGTTTCGTATCACGTTGTCACCCCGTCGGTTCTCTGTTGCCGTGGTAACCCGGGTCGCTTCCTCCTCTGATCGTCTCCTGGACCTTCTCCGTGTGTCTCCAGTTGTCTCTAGGGATGAGCGAGTACACCACTATCTGTATCTGTATCTGTATCTGTTTACCCATCCAAATTATCTGTATCCGTATCTGTACTCGGAGGGGGCGTGGCCTAAACCAGAAGTGGGCGTGGTTTAACCAGAAATTGGGCTGGGGCAGAAATTGGTGCATTATTTTAAGTCTGAAATTGATATGGATTGCTCAGAAGTTGCTATATTGATTCTTTATTTGAAAACTATTTACAGAACAGTCTCAATGTACAGATGTTTGTTTTTTTTATTTTAGTCAGAACATGAATATTTTTAAAGTTATATAAATGATTATTTATTCACACAAAACCCTCAGAAATAAAATTTGAATATTTTTGGTCACATTAGTAAAGGAACTATTTACAGAGCAAGTATTTTTTATTGAGTCAGAACATGAATATTTTAATTGTATGAATGCCCCCCCCCCATGATCCCCACCGGAATCTCCCCGGCGTCCAGGGAAACCTCTCATCCCCCCTGCTGAGCTTCCTGGTCATGTCCGCGGCTGTAGTGCCAGGACATGACCGGGACGTGGACCTCGGTCCAGTTATCATCTCTCTCCCACAGATCACAGCCTCCCAGTGGAGCACAAGCCCACATTATTATAAAAAAGAAAAGAAAAAAGGAAAAAAAAAAAACGCGAGGGAAAACGAAACTTAAAAACCCCCGAAAAAAAACCCAGAGCGTGCACAATCGCCCGACGTTTCAACCTTATAAGGTTTTCCTCAGGCACATTGCAGCTACAAAGAAATAAAATACCGCATTTTTAATTTACCAGCACTGATTGCTTCTCTGACAAGGATCCTGTCGTCTCGGTGGAGCACAGAGCAGAATGAAGGACCAATGAGCATCTCCCATCAGCACGAGGACGAATAATGACGGACAATGCTCGGGCTGTACTCGGATTCGGAAAAAATGCATTATCCGTAACGAGTACTCGTTTAAAACGAGTATTCGGCTCATCCCTAGTTGTCTCCGCTCATCTTCAGCTCGGTTTTCTCCGCTCGCTGGTCAAACGTTTCCGTTTCCTTCCCTGAATGCCGTCTGTTGCTCGACTGATTGACGGCTCCACCTTCATCGTGGTAACTGACTCCTCCTCCTCCTCCTCCTCCTCCCTCAGACTCCTCCCTCTCCAGGATGAGCCCCTGCTCGGAGGCGGGGAAACCCTGTAACCCCTGTCTGGATGCGGCCAAGGCGTGCAACCTCAACGAGACGTGCAAACGTCTGCGATCCGCCTACAATTCCATCTGCAGCAAGACCACACCCCCTCAGCCAGGCTCACCCAATCAGGAGCCCTGCAGCCGGAAGAGATGTCAGAAGGTGAGCGATCCGTGTCTGCAGTGGGATTCCCAGACGGTCCGACGCCTCATCCTGATCCGACGGATCCGTTTCACTTTTTCAGTTCAGAAAAGTTTCACGTTTACATGGCAACGCTCTGAAAGCAACGTCTCCTTCCTGTCTGTCTCCAGACGATGCCCTCTGTTTTGTCATGTCTCTCTGGTCTGTTTGTGCACTTTCTTGTCTGGTTCCTACTTCCTGTGAGTGTACGTTCTGCTTCCTGTTGCAGGCGCTGCGGCAGTTCTTCGAGCGGGTTCCGTGGGAGCTCAGCTACCCGCTGCTGTTCTGCTCGTGTCCGGACCAGGCGTGCGCCGAGCGCCGGCGCCGCACCATCGTGCCGTCGTGCTCGCACCAGGAGAGGCACCGACCGAACTGCCTGGAGCTGCGGCGCACCTGCCGCTCCGATGTCCTCTGCAGGTGAGCGGCGGCGCCGGACCAACCAGGAACCGCCGACTGTGGCTTTCAGCGAGGTCTGGTTCCGGTCAGGAGGAGGGGGAGGGGCTGGCTCCTGGACTGCTGGGACAGATAAGAGGCTAGGCTCCTTTGGGCTGGTTCAAGCTGGTTCAGACTGGTTCAGGCTGGTTCAGGCTGGTTCAGGCTGGTTCAGACTGGTTCAGACTCGTTCAGGCTGGTTCAGGCTTGTTCAGACTGGTTCAGGCTTGTTCAGACTGGTTCAGGCTGGTTCAGGCTGGTTCAGACTGGTTCAGGCTGGTTCAGGCTGGTTCAGGCTGGTTCAGGCTGGTTCAGACTGGTTCAGACTGGTTCAGGCTGGTTCAGGCTGGTTCAGACTCGTTCAGGCTGGTTCAGGCTGGTTCAGGCTGGTTCAGACTGGTTCAGACTGGTTCAGGCTGGTTCAGGCTGGTTCAGGCTGGTTCAGGCTGGTTCAGACTCGTTCAGGCTGGTTCAGACTGGTTCAGACTCGTTCAGGCTTGTTCAGGCTTGTTCAGGCTGGTTCAGACTGGTTCAGACTCGTTCAGGCTGGTTCAGACTGGTTCAGACTCGTTCAGGCTTGTTCAGGCTTGTTCAGGCTGGTTCAGACTGGTTCAGGCTGGTTCAGGCTGGTTCAGGCTGGTTCAGACTCGTTCAGGCTGGTTCAGACTGGTTCAGACTCGTTCAGGCTTGTTCAGGCTTGTTCAGACTGGTTCAGACTCGTTCAGGCTTGTTCAGGCTGGTTCAGGCTGGTTCAGGCTGGTTCAGGCTGGTTCAGACTGGTTCAGGCTGGTTCAGGCTTGTTCAGACTGGTTCAGGCTGGTTCAGACTGGTTCAGACTGGTTCAGGCTGGTTCAGGCTGGTTCAGGCTGGTTCAGACTCGTTCAGGCTTGTTCAGACTGGTTCAGGCTGGTTCAGGCTGGTTCAGGCTGGTTCAGACTGGTTCAGGCTGGTTCAGGCTGGTTCAGCAGCGAAGCGTCGGCACTGCTTCCTTCACACCGCAGCGTTGCTCAACAGCTCTGAAAAAGCTGCGATGGTGGAACTTTAGGAAAACACTCAGGCTCCTTGTTGATGATGGAAACTCTGGTTCTACTCCTGGTCCTGCTCCTGGTTCTGGTCTTGGTCCTGTTCCTGGTTCTGTTCCTGCTTCTGAAACTCTGGTCCTGGTTCTGAAAACTACATCGTTTTCCGAGTTTCTGCTGTTTCCATGGAAACAGACATTGTTTTCAGAACACCTTGTTCGTCTTGTGAACGGCAGACCCTGACGGAGCTGCTTCGCCCGTCAGCGCTGCAGGAACAGAGACTCAGAGCGCTGGTCTGGCCTGGAACCACAGCTGGCTGGTCCCAGGTCCGTTGCCGTGGAAACGAACAGCTGAAACGCTGCAGGAGTTCTGTTTTCACCTGAAAACCTGTGGCACTGTGTTTGGGCTAAAAGTGTTGTGATATAAAAGAGGAAGTTCAGTGTGTGTGTGTGTGTGTGTGTGTGTGTGTGTGTGTGTGTGTGTGTGTGTGTGTGTGTGTGTGTGTGTGTGTGTGTGTGTGTGTGTGTGTGTGTGTGTGTGTCCTGGGGTGGGACCTGCTCGTTAGCATACCTACATATTAGTGCAGTGATGAGTTGCCACTCCAGCTCAGCATCAGGATGCGGTTGCCCCCGGTTACACCCCCGGTTCTATCACTCTGTGCTCCGTCTCCGCTGCGCACACACACACACACACACACACACACACACACACACACACACACACACACACACACACAGCTTTCCTCCACCTCCAGCAGTTGGTTCATTCACGCCTCGCCGCTCTGCAAGTGCGTTTACACACACACACACACACACACACACACACACACTCACACACACACACACACACACACACACATACACACACACACACACACACAGCCGTCAATAAAGTCGGATGTCGTCTCCGGGATGCCGGCATCCAACGGATCCATTACCACTTGACCTTGCTGACCTCTGAACCTGCACAGGATGGACATTGCTGCCTGTCTCTACATGTCTCGGCTGTCTCTACATGTCCCGGCTGTCTCTACATGTCTCGGCTGTCTCTACATGTCCCGGCTGTCTCTACATGTCCCGGCTGTCTCTACATGTCTCGGCTGTCTCTACATGTCTCGGCTGTCTCTACATGTCTCGGCTGTCTCTACATGTCTCGGCTGTCTCTACATGTCCCGGCTGTCTCTACATGTCCCGGCTGTCTCTACATGTCTCGGCTGTCTCTACATGTCTCGGCTGTCTCTACATGTCTCGGCTGTCTCTACATGTCTCAGGTCCCGGGTGACGGGCCAGACCAGAGCAGCTCAAGAGACCCATGATAGGGAAGTGGAGGGGTGGATGGATGGATGGAGGGATGGATGGAGGGATGGATGGAGGGATGGATGGAGGGATGGATGGATGGGTTGAGAGATGGATGGAGGGGTGGAGCGGTGGATGAATGGATGGATGGGTATGTGGATAGATTGATGAATGGATGGATGATTGATGGATGGGTGGATGATGGATGGATGGAGGGATGAAGAATTCATTGTGATGTCATCGTATCGCGACCAAAGTGTTGTGATGCATTTCACATCGTGAGGTTCTTGCCAGGACTGTCCCCCCCTGTCCCCCCCGTCCCCTCCCTGTCCCTACGTGTCCCCCCTGTCCCCCCCGTCCCCTCCCTGTCCCTACATGTCCCCCCCCGTCCCCCCCGTCCCCTCCCTGTCCCTACATGTCCCCCCTGTCCCCCCCTGTCCCCCCTGTCCCCCCCTGTCCCTACATATCCCCCCTGTCCCCCCCCGTCCCCTCCCTGTCCCTACATGTCCCCCCTGTCCCCCCCTGTCCCCCCTGTCCCCCCCTGTCCCTACATGTCCCCCCTGTCCCCCCGTCCCCTCCCTGTCCCTACATGTCCCCCCTGTCCCCCCCTGTCCCTACATATCCCCCCTGTCCCCCCCGTCCCCTCCCTGTCCCTACGTGTCCCCCCTGTCCCCCCTGTCCCTCCCAGCGTCTTCACGGTTTTGTTGATGAATCAGTGAATCAGAGTTTTGGAGCCGACGTTCATCATTTATGAGCTGCTTCTAATTAATGGATTCACTCACACACAGGAAGCTGCTACTGCTGGGTGTGTGTGTGTGTGTGTGTGTGTGTGTGTGTGTGTGTGTGTGTGTGTGTGTGTGTGTGTGTGTGTGTGTGTGTGTGTGTGTGTGTGTGTGTGTGTGTCTTTGCTTTTGCCAAATCTGGTCGGGTCGGGCGAAGCCCCACAAGCCCTCAGGGGGTCCAGACCTAGTCCAGGGTTCCAGGACCAGGACCAAAACCACATAGTTCTTCCTGGATCCGAGGCTGGACTATCAGGTGAATCCAGGACCTGGACCAGACTTTCCCATGGAGGCTGAGGAGTCTGACCCCCCTGTAGCTGGACCACATCCTCCGGTCCCCTGAGGAGGTCCTGGAAGTCTTCCTTCCACTGTCCTCAGCAGCTCCTCCTCCACTGTGAACAGTACTGGAGACCTGCTGTCCCTCCTGAGACGCTGGACGGTTTGCCATCAGGTAGTCCTCCTCATGTCCTCCTGGACTCCTCCAGACCAGAGGTTTCGCCTCCACAGCTGCTCCGGCTGACGTTCTCTTGTTCTGCCGGTTCCTGACAGCTGATTCTGGACTCTCCAGGACTCCTTCAGCTGGACGGCAGTCCTTACTTCCTGTCTCCTCCACCGGGTCCTGGGGTTTCCTCCACGGCAGCACCGGAGACCAGGAGACCTGAGACCAGGAGACCTGAGACCAGGAGACCTGAGACCAGGAGACCTGAGACCAGGAGACCTGAGACCAGGAGAGCTGGAGACCAGGAGACCAGGAGACCTGAGACCACAAGACCACGAGACCTGAGATCAGGAGACCACAAGACCACGAGACCATGAGACCTGGAGACCGGGAGACCAGGAGACCAGGAGACCTGGAGAACTGGAGACCACAAGACCACGAGACCAGAGACCAGGAGACCACGAGACCACGAGACCATGAGACCAGGAGACCAGGAGACCTGGAGAACTGGAGACCTGGAGAACTGGAGACCGGGAGACCAGGAGACCAGGAGAACTGGAGACCTGGAGAACTGGAGACCGGGAGACCGGGAGACCAGGAGACCGGGAGACCAGGAGACCAGGAGACCAGGAGACCAGGAGACCAGGAGACCAGGAGACCAGGAGACCAGGAGACCACAGCTCCCAGCAGCTGCTGCAGCATTGGAGGTGGAAAACATGGAGAACATGGAGAACATGGAGGACATGGAGGACATGGTCCACTGGGACTTGGTGTCCTCAGCATCCCTCAGGATCTGGGACAAGCTCTCCTGGAGGTGGTAGTTGAAAACCCTGCTGACAGAGGGTCCACCAGACGGTCCCAGCAGACCCTCACTACAGGTTGTCCAACAACAGAACCCCACTGGGTTCAGATCAGGGAGGCCGTGTGTCCAGACCCCCTCCAGGTCTCACTGTCTCTGCCCACGTGGGCCTTGAAGACCCCCAGGAGAACCATGGAGTCCCCAGTCGGACCACTGTCCTGACCCCCTCCAGGGACTCCAGGAAGTCCATTTCTCTGCTCTGCTGTTCGGCCCGTAAATCCGAGACAAGTGAGGACCCGGTCCCCGACCCGTACCAGGGGACGTCGCGGTCCTGGGTTCCAGCCTGCTCATGGTGACCTCCTCTGTGTCTGCAGGTCTCGGCTGGCCGACTTCCACCTGAACTGCCAGGTGACGCCTCACACCGTGAGCGGCTGTCCCCACGACAACCACCGCGGCTGCCTGATGTCCTACGTGGGTCTGATCGGTGAGCCCCGCCCCCACTGTACCCCAACCCAGTACCCCAACCCATGATAAACTGACTATTATTCAGGCAGAATCTCATCACTCACATCCCCCCCCCCCCCCCCCCCAGGCTCGGACGTGACGCCGAACTACAGCGACAACAGTCCGTCCAACATCACCCTCAGCCTGTGGTGCAGCTGCAGAGGCGGAGGTCCGCAGGAGGAGGAGTGTGAGGCCTTCCACCGCGACTTCACCCACAACAGCTGCCTCAGTGAGTATCAGCCCCGCCCACAGCTCCGCCCACAACAGCTGCCTCAGTGAGTATCAGCCCCGCCCACAGCTCCGCCCACAACAGCTGCCTCAGTGAGTATCAGCCCCGCCCACAGCTCCGCCCACAACAGCTGCCTCAGTGAGCATCAGCCCCGCCCCCCTGGTGGAGGTGGCGCTGCCGGGTGGCTGGTGGTGGAGTGGTGGAGGACTCTGCACCGCCGGTTCTGGTAACGGCTCCACCTTCTCTCCAGGAAACGCCATCCTGTCGTTCGGTTATGGTTCGGACGGAGGACCTGTGCCGGCGACCGAGCCGGCCTCCACCTTCCCGCCGCCCGTCATCTCTAAGCCCGCCCCCTCCTTCCATAGCAACGCCATCAAGCCCCTGGATACGGCGTGTGTGTTCTCCACCTGCGCCAACCTGCAGGTGAGTCTCACCTGAGACTGAATTAGCAACTTTAGCATTAGCCGTGATTATAGAGCATCTTCCTCCTCTAGCATCAGATTATAGAGCATCTTCCTCCTGGAGTGTTCAGCCCTGCTCTGCTGCAGCAGTGCTGTCAGTCAGGACAGACGTTAGCTTGCGGTGGAAAGTGGAGCAGCATGCATTATGCAGCGGGACGAGGTGTGGGGTTGCGGGTTAAACGCCGGATGAACTGCGATCCATTATGTGGAGCTGAAGCCTGAATAATGGACGAGCTCCTCGATGAACACGTTGCTCCACAAACTGCTGCACTCTTCTCCCTCTCACTGCTGAAATACTGAGAAAACTGAAGAATGAGCAGGTCTGACACCAGGGGTCAGCCGGCCGTTAGCTTAGCTTAGCTTAGCATGTCATTTAAAATCAAGATCAAAGTATCGTCTGGGTGTTTTAAGCTAATCTGAGACTAGATTACCACTTCGTCAAGTGGCTATATTATCTTAGCATAGCTTCTGTTAGCTTACTCTAGCTCTGATCACCTGATTAGCAGGGTCAAAGATCAACAAATGACTAGCTTAGCCTCATTTAGGCCAAAGCCAATGAGCAGCGTGACTGCATGGTCCCAGGTCCTGGTTCTGCTATTCTGGAATGTTTGGAACAGGTCTAAACTGAACTGGTTTGGACCAGATGTTGACCTGGTTTGGACCAGATGTTGACGTGGTTTGGACCAGATGTTGACCTGGTTTGGACCAGATGTTGACCTGGTTTGGACCAGATGTTGACGTGGTTTGGACCAGATGTTGACCTGGTTTGGACCAGATGTTGACCTGGTTTGGACCAGATGTTGACCTGGTTTGGACCAGATGTTGACCTTGAAACTGATCAAGGTTTAAAGTCTGAAAAAAGCATAAAATCAGTACTTTGAGTGTTTCTTGCAGAAAGAATTCAAGGTTGATCTCTGGGATCAAACTTATCTCAGAGATCTGAACACTGCTGGGATCTCTGCTGTGATGTCTTTGATCTCTACAGTGATCTGTGTGATCTGTTTGATCTCTGTGGTCTCTGCTGTGATCGGTTTGATCTCTGCAGTGATCTCTGATCTCTGCTGTGATCTGTTTGATCTCTGGGATCTCTGCTGTGATCTGTTTGACCTTTGCTGTGATCTGTTTGATCTCTGGGATCTCTGCTGTGATCTGTTCGATCTCTGGGATCTCTGCTGTGATCTGTTTGACCTTTGCTGTGATCTGTTTGATCTCTGGGATCTCTGCTGTGATCTGTTTGATCTCTGGGATCTCTGATGTGATCTGTTTGATCTCTGGGATCTCTGCTGTGATCTGTTTGATCTCTGCTGTGATCTGTTCGATCTCTGGGATCTCTGCTGTGATCTGTTTGGTGTTTTCTGACCTGCTGCTCGTCTCGGCAGGACGGGGGACAGAAGTGCGTCTCTTCGGAGGACTTTGAGTGTGAAGAGGTGAGAAACGGCTTCATTGATTGTCTGAAAGCTCCGAACAGCCGAGGCCACGTTTCCACGGAAACCATTTCAAAATGCATCGTCAGCGTTTCGTCCGTCCACCTGGAGGCGGAGCCTGAAGAGTTTCAGAGACCTGCGCCTCGGTGTGTTTCTGTGGAGATGGAGTTGGAGCCTTGACAACCGACCGTTGCTCTGGAAACACACCCAGAAATATCCACCAAAAGCTTCGCCTGTTCAGATGAAACGGTTGCCATGGAAACGGGGCCTGGGTCTGAACAGAGCTCATCATCACATTCACCCATTCACACACATTCACACACCAGTGGAGGCGCTCAGTCCGTCCACTGGGGGCAGTTAGGGGTTCAGTGTCTTGCCCAAGGACACTTTGGCACATGGCCGGGAGATGGAGAATCGAACCAACGACCCCACAATAGGAAGACGACTGCTGTATCAACCGAGCCGGAGAGTTAAAGGGATGTGTTCACCGCGGCGAAGACGCCAACGCGTTAAAAAACATCCATCATCCATCATCCATCCATCCATCATCCATCCATCATCCATCCATCCATCATCCAGCCATCATCCATCCATCCATCCATCATCCAGCCATCATCCAGCCATCATCCATCCATCCATCATCCATCCATCATCCATCCATCATCCATCCATCCATCATCCATACATCATCCATCCATCATCCATACATCATCCATCCATCATCCAGCCATCATCCATCCATCCATCCATCATCCAGCCATCATCCAGCCATCATCCATCCATCCATCATCCATCCATCCATCATCCATCCATCATCCATCCATCATCCATCCAGCCATCATCCAGCCATCATCCATCCATCCATCATCCATCCATCATCCATCATCCAGCCATCATCCAGCCATCATCCATCCATCCATCCATCATCCATCCATCATCCATCCATCCATCATCCAGCCATCATCCAGCCATCATCCATCCATCCATCCATCATCCAGCCATCATCCATCCATCCATCCATCATCCAGCCATCATCCAGCCATCATCCATCCATCCATCATCCATCCATCATCCATCCATCATCCAGCCATCATCCATCCATCCATCCATCATCCAGCCATCATCCAGCCATCATCCATCCATCCATCATCCATCCATCATCCATCCATCATCCATCCATCCATCATCCATACATCATCCATCCATCATCCATCCAGCCATCATCCATCCATCCATCCATCATCCATCCATCATCCATCCATCCATCCATTCATCATCCATCCATCCAAATCACAAGTACGAACTTTTACTTTTTACTGTAACATTAATTGAATATGCAGCTGTCAGTAAGCTTATCTTCTCCACCCCCCCCCCCCCCCCCCCCCCCCCGCCCCCCCCAGGCTCTCCTGGCTCAGGGCTCCATGGACTCAGAGGACTCTGCAGGACCCAGCAGCAGCGTTCTGCCACCAGCTCCTCCCGTCCTCCTCGTCTCTGTGACTGTGTTTCTACTCTGCATCCCATCAATCTGAACTCACACACACACACACACACACACACACACACACACACACACACGCTCATTAAATGCCAACCAACAGACGTCTGAGCATCGAAGACTGAGTTCACCATGGAGGAGTCTCAGGTCAGCCGCCGCTCTGGAGGAGGAGGAGGAGGAGGAAGAGGAGGAGGAGGTGGACTTTGGAGTGAGATAATATACACATCCTCCACACACACACACACACACACACGCACACACACACACACACACACACACACACACACACACACACACGTTTGTACTTCTATAGGTGTGAGGACACTTATTGACACAATGCATGTCCTAACCCCTCACCCAAATGCCTGACCCTGACCTGAGCCCTAAACCTGACCTCAACCCGACTGTAACCCGAAACCAGAAATCAAGTCTGAACCTCAAAAAGGCCTAAAAAGGTCTGTGGAATAGTGAGGACCGGCTGAAAGGTCCTCACTTGTAAGGTTATAAACCCATGGTGCTCACAAAAGGTCCTACAACTATAGCTGTACAAGTATACACACACACACACACACACACACACACACACACACACACACACACACACACACACACACACATACAGTGAACATACACACACAGATTTCACAAACAGGGTCACACACACACACACGGTTGACAGGAAAACAGGGTCTCTCTCACACACACACACACACACACACACACTCATGCTGTGCTCTTTGTTCTCTTGTTGACATTCTGTAAAATAAAGTCATTTAATGTGAATCTAAGAAAAAGAAACTGTGTGTGTGTGTGTGTGTGTGTGTGTGTGTGTGTGTGTGTGTGTGTGTGTGTGTGTGTGTGTGTTTCAACACTTCTAATGAGATTTATTTGAATCTCAAACATTAAAAGAATCAGAGACTCAGCTGGAGGTCACCTGACCAGGCCGCTCCTTCATCCTCAGCATCATCATCCTCAGCATCATCTTCATCCTCATCATCTTTATCCTCAGCATCTTCATCCTCAGCATCATCGTCTTCCTCCTCAGCATCATCATCCTCATCATCGTTATCTTCATCCTCAACATCTTCATTCTCAGCATCGTCATCCTCATCCTCATCCTCCTCATCCTCAGGTCACAGCTTCCTCGTACTTCTTCAAACCAGTAAAAGTTCATTAACGATCTGCTGTGACGAGAGCTGGAATGAAAAACCAGACTCCCCCGCCGCTCACTGTGACCTTTGACCTCCAGCAGGGTCATGACCCTGAGGTGAGTGATTCAAGATGAAGCTGTGAACTGAGCGTGAAAAGATGTGGCAGGACAGAGAAATACAGTGTGTGTGTGTGTGTGTGTGTGTGTGTGTGAGAGAGAGCTGTTTCCATGGCGACGGGTCTTCAGTGGTGCTGATTAGGTTTAATTATCAGACAGCAGACACTTAAAGACCGACCAATCACAGAGCGGCAGGAAGTGAGGACATCACAGCTGCTCGCGGAACGTGTGGTTCTGATCAGACCGGTTCCAGGTTCTCCTGCTCTGGTCTCTGCGGCGGTGAACCAATCAGAACGAGGAGGCTGGAAGCGGTTCTGCTGAGAACTGATCTGCTCTGGTCTGGTTCTGGTGGTCTGGCTCTAGTGCTGGTTCCAGCAGCAGGCGGAGCTTCCTCCGCTCCCCGGAGAACCCTGGAGTCTGAGCACAGGGCCTGGAGAACAGCAGATGCTGAGGGTTAGCATCCCTAACCCTGACCCCTGACCCCTGACCCTGACCCCTAAATAATCATGAATGATTCCTGATCATCATGACGGTGTGGCTCAGGTCCCAACAATGGACTGAAAGAAAGAGGAAGACGAGCCAACATGAAGAAGACGAGGAAGGAGAAAGAGGAAGAAGAAGAAGGACAAAGAAGAGGAAGGAGAAGAAGGAGGAAGAGGAAGAAGAGGAAGGAGGAAGAGGAAGAAGCTGCTGAGGGTCTTCAGAGGAGAAACGGCTTCAAATTTCCTGCAGCAGCAGAAACTGAAGACGGAGGAAGAGAAGCTGAATCAACAGAAATGATGGAGAAGGCGGTGAGTGTGTCACCGACCACACACACACACACACACACACAAACACACACACACACACACACACACACAAACACACACGATGATGCTCTCTGCTGGGGGAGGAGGTGTGTGTGGGGGCACTTCTCCAAACGCAGGGGCCAATTGTTTCATAATCTAGCATGCATACAGTAATTGTGTGTGTGTGTGTGTGTGTGTGTGTGTGTGTGTGTGTGTGTGTGTGTGTGTGTGTGTGTGTGTGTGTGTGTGTGTGTGTTTGTGTGTGTGTGTGTGTGTCGTCGGAGCAGCACCTAAAAATAAGCGTAATAAATGAAAGCTGTGAAACATAAAAGCAGAAAAATGGAGAAGACCAGAGGGGACACGGTGTGTGTGTGTGTGTGTGTGTGTGTGTGTGTGTGCGTGTGTTTGTGTGTGTGTGTGTGTGTGTGTGTGAGGACACTTCGCTGGTCATCACTGTTTGACAGACCGGTATGAAGGTAAGACTGGATTTCAGGGTTAGGATTAGGTTAGTCAAGGTTGGGAGCTAACCAGCTAACCAGCTCACCAACCAACCAGCTAACCAGCTCACCAACCAACCAGCTAACCAGCTCACCAACTAACCAGCTCACCAGCTGACCAGGTCTCCAGCTAACCAGGTCATCAGGTCATCAGCTCCCTAACAAACTGTCCCGCCCTGCTCCCCCGTGGCCTTATGGGGGCGCTCAGGGCCAGGTTCGTCGGTTGCCCTGCCCTTCTGTCTGCGGCCTCGTTGTCACCCTAACGTCCTCACCTGCTGAAGCTCTGCTGCCCTCAGTCCTGGTGGAGTCCATGCCTGCTCAGCTCAGCTCCTTCCTGCGTTCCTGCGTTCCTGTGACGGTGGAATAGAAGGAGTTTCGGGTTCACCTGGCTGCCGGTTCTTCCTTCCTGCATCGTGACACTAACCAGATTACCAGCTGTGGAGCCACGGAGTCCTTCTGTCCTGCTCTCAGCTGGGTACTGTGGTTACCATGGTTACTGTGGTTACCGTAGTTGCCATGGACGGGTTCTGCGTGACCAGGAGAAGGTCTGGGAAGAACCAGAAGAAGGTCTAACAAGAACCAGGAGAAGGTCTGGGAAGAACCAGAAGAAGGTCTAAGGATCAGGGGAAGGTCGAGGAAGACCCAGGAGAAGGTCTATGGACCAGGGAAAGAACCTCCAGACTTGGACCTGAAGATCACGCTGAAGAGCAGAAAAGCTGTAATTCTGGGGAAATTCCAGCAGGGGGCGATGATGCAGGCTTCAAAAGGAGTCCTGGTCTCATTAGAACCCATTAGAACCCATTAGAACCCATTCAGAAATGCTGATTTTCAGATTGTAAATAACCACACCGAGCTCCAGGTTCCAGACCGGGTCCTGGTCTCTGGCTCTGGTTCTTCTGGACCAGACTCTGATTTTCACATCAATCTTCTGTTGATTTGATTTCAGGGGTTAAAGTTCAGCATCAATCAGCCAATCACAGCTCCTCCTCTGTCCAGGTGACGTGGTCATGTGACCGGCTGGACCAATCACATTACACCTGGTTTACAGAGTCCAGTATGGAGACCACCTGCTGGAAGCTTGATGACGCTGCGTTAGCCCCGCCCATTTCATGTCAGCTCCGCCCATTTTTTAAAACTCTGATTACTCTGCCATGCTGTGCTCCTGCAGTAATCTGATTACTCTGCTCAGTGCTCAGCAGAGGCCAGTCGACTGTTTTCCTGCCTCCTGCTCATTAACACTGTTTGCTCGGGTAATTTCCCAGGATGCCGTTCTGCAGATGGTCAGCGGAACTCTTCAATGCGCTCAGCTGTTCACTGCTCATTAGCTGCTGCTGTGGGTGCATGTGCACGTGCACGCTGTGGTATGAGTGTACAATTCCCATGCAAGCACGTGCACGTCGAGATGACAGAGTCCACACACACACACACACACACACACACACACACACATTCATTTACTGTAGGATTTACTGAACCCCAACTTTCATCCTGCAGGAGGCGGAGCACCTCATGTTAGCTTGTGTGTGTGTGTGTGTGTGTGTGTGTGTGTGTGTGTGTGTGTTTGTGTTTGTGTTTGTGTTTGTGTGTGTGTGTGTGTGTGTGTGTGTGTGTGTGTGTGTGTGTGTGTGTCTTTTGGAGTGTAAAACGTCTCTGCTGATTTGGCCAATTATATCTCAGCTTTCAAAAGGTCACCGTTTCATTCCACATGACGACACACACACACACACACACACACACACACACACACACACACACACACACACACACCTGCTGGACTCCTGGAGGACTCTCCTCTGCTCCATGTTTGTCCTCTAAGATCTTCATCTGGACCCGAAGAGAACTGACCCGAGGTCTGCTTAGACCAGCAGGGAGCAGCTGGTCCTGGTCCTGGTCTTACTCCTGGTCCTGGTCCTAGCCCTGCTAGTCTTGTCTAATTGGACTTTTCCACTCGTCAAATCTTGACCCAACTCTGCACGGTTCTGCCCTGGCCTCTGCTGGACCATCCTGGACCTGCTGGGCCTGCTGGACCTGCTGGACCTGCTGGGCCTGCTGGACCTGCTGGACCTGCTGGGCCTGCTGGACCTGCTGGACCATCCTGGACCTGCTGAGCCTGCTGGACCTGCTGGACCTGCTGGACCTGCTGGTCCAGCGGAGGACCTGCAGCAGCTGGCGGTTGCGCCTCCTGCTGGATGCTGGTCTTGGCGCCTCCTGCTGCTCCTTGCTCTCCTGCTGCTCCTCGCTCTCCTGCTCGCCGTCTGAACTTCAAAGGCTGCAGGTTCAAACACTTCCTGCTGCTGCTCTCATCTCAGTAATCTCAGTAATCACATTACACTCTGCAGCGGCGGCGGTCAGGGGGTGAAGCGAGAGAGGACCGGCTGAAGCAGGTTTAAGTTTAAGCAGAGCAGCAGCGCCACCTTGTGGTTCCTTGATTTAAAGTGTTTTTAGAGTAAAAAGGGATTTTTTTCCTGAATTGACCCGGGTAATCTGCGTAAAACAAAGTTCTGACGATGTGAGAAGCTAAGCTAAGCTAAGCTAAGCTAGGCTAACGCTGTAGCACTGTAGCTAGCGTCTCCCTGAACAGGTTCAAATCCGCCACGTTGAAGTTTTCGGCGCCGCTTTTCGCAGTTTGTTCCTCCGTTCAGCAGCAGCCTCAACTGAGACAGGCGTCAAATTACCAACTGACGCTCCGACAGAGGAGAGCGGCATCGGATTATCAGCTGGAACTTCTCCAGTCAGGAAACACCGACGTGCAACACACACACACACACACACACACACACACACACACACACACACACACACACACACACACACACACACACTGGGGGTGTGGATCTCCATTACTGTGGCGATTAGACATGCATCCCGATGCCCTGCCAGCGATACGATATAATTTGCGATACACTGAATCCCTGCCGATACGATACTTACGATTAATCCCTGTTTCGATACGAAACGATATGATTCACCCCTCATCCTGACACGATGTGTGATTCGCCCTGTTCCTGATACGATGCGATACACCTGTTTGCGATGCGATTTAATAAATTAGTTCAATCAAATGCAGTTCAATGTGAAGCAAAAAAAATATCATGTTATCTATTAAGCAAACAGAAAAATCAGGAGATGGCAATTCATTCAGTATGTTAAAATAGGCTGGGTTTATTCCTGAGAAGTAGAAAATGGAACAAAAAATGTGCTTATTGTCTGAACAAATATTCCTTGTAGTCTCTCTACCAGTACTATGTATGACTTACTATGTATTACTGTCCTGTAACAATAAAAGAGTAAAACAAAAATAAAAGATTTCTATGAGATGCTGTGAGTGTAACGGAACAGTAACAGTAACACCACATCTCTCTCCATGAGTGGCTTCACGCGAGGCTCTGCAGCGTCCGTCTCCCCGTCTCCCAGACAGTTCAGAAGCTCGGCTTTCTGAAAAATAACGTTCGTCTTGTCAAGTTTTCCATCTTTCTTGTAATATCTATAGTACTTCCGAACGATGGATTTGAACTCTGAGGGTGCGTTAAAAGACATATTGGAGGATTCTCCGCCGCATGCGCGGCTCCCTCCATGAGGACTGTCGGGAGCGCGCACGTCAGCCGCATGTCAGTTTGTTTACATCGGCGCAGCTGGAGCTTCGTCTTTTCGCAGAGGATTGAAACACATCTGTAATCATGTCGGACTCTTCATCAGTCAGTAATAACCCTTTGGGAATCACGTATGAGCGGAAGAGCGCGCACAGAGGCGGCGACTCGACGTGATGTCATCACGCAAACGCGTTCCTGATTGACTGGCATGGTGACTGCCCAAGTACGGGCTGGAACCATACAGCGCTGACTGGTAACTTGTAGCACAGTGTGTGTGTGTGTGTGTGTGCGCATGCGCATACGGCTTCCGTCCGTCTTCGGGAATGATGGTGCATTCAAGACGCCTCGGAAACACAAGACAGAAGGCAGTACAACGTGTACAAACCGATGCAACTTTGAAGATTACCGATTAGGCACACAGCGAGCGATGCATCATGACTATAAGCCGTCATCGTATCGATACACACTGAATGAATCGATACACTCGTATCTCGCACGTATGTATCTCTTTTTCTTTTTTTTTTTCCCTTGTCCTGTTCAGCAGCAATATTGTCTGATTGTAGCCTTTTACTATCTGAACAGATTTTACTGTCAGCAGCAGGACGAGACTGAGTCTCCTCCTGCTGCTGCCTTTATTTAAAACTGGCGTCCAGCATGGCTGAGGACAGGACCGGGACGGAGACGCTCAGAGAGCGAGAGAAAGATAGAAAGATAAAGGGAGGGAGAACGGGGGGGGGGCAACCTATGTACACATTCACGATGCAAAACAGCGTTGTCGACGCTCCACACACAACCAAGAATCATCATCACCAACAATTGTCATCACCAACAACAATCTAGACAACACCAAAACAGAGCCGACAACCAACGCAAAAACTGACAGAACCGTACATTTATGTATATTTTATGTATATATGATTTTTTTTTTATCGCCCCCTGACGAACCATAGTAGTGAACAGACCAGGCCACAAAAATAAAAAGAGGTGTAGGGAAGGAAGGAAATGCAAGGACACCACAAACCTTTTTTTTTTTTTTTTTTCTGTGAGAATAGAGCTAGCAGTAACTAGTAGTAACTAGTAGTAACTAGTAGTAACTAGTAGTAACAAGCAGTAAACTCGGGGCGTGCATCAAGAGAGGTCTGCTACAGATCACCATCAGTCTAACCACCACAAGAAGACAAGGTAACCCAGTATGTGAAGAGTGATTAAAGATCAGTGTGATCATGTGAATATGATGGTGACAGTGATGGTGATAGTGATCATGCATATATGACCTCTGACCTCTGGGAAGGCCAGAAGCAGGCCAGAGAGGCCCTCAGAGCCCAGACAGCCGGCGGTCAGCACAGAGCCCGGATCCAAGCCGCCCCCCCAGGCAGACGCCCCCGCTCCGGTCCAGAAACGGGGCAGAGGAAAGCCCCGGCCGGGGACCCCGGCGGTCCCGGGGCCGGTCCACCCCGGGCGCCGGACGCCCGGGGCGGGCAGGGCCGAGAGCCCAAGGCCCAAGAGCCCAGGAGCCGACCCCCCACCCAGGCGGAGGGCCATGACCCCCCCGGGAGAACCGGCCCACACGGGCGGCTACCCACCCCAGGCCAGTACCCCCCCCCCAGCGCTCCGGCCACGCACCCCGAGATCCAGGGCATCACCCCCCCCCACCCCCACCCCCCCCGTCCACCCCCCGATCCACCCCTCCCACCCTGTCCTCTCCCACCTCACTCCCCCCCACCCCAACCCAGCACTCACACCCACTCACTCACACTGACACACACACGCACGCACGCACACACGCACGCACGCACACACACACACACACACACACACACACACACAAGTTTGTATTTCTATCGTTGTGAGGACACTCATTGACATAACACAGCCGAACCCTAAAGAAATGTTTCTGACTTTTTTCTTTTTTTCACTAACAACAACATGGTCAAGAAAACACTGTTTCCCTCATGAGGACCAGAAGAAGGTCCCACAAGGCACAGCGAGCAGGTTTTCCTATTCTTGTGGGGACATTTGGTCCCCACAAGTATAGAAAAACACGCACGCACACACACACACACACACACACACACACACACACACACACACCACACCACACCACACACACACACACACACACACCACACACACACACACACACACACAGTGCTTACATGTTGCTGTTTTTCAGCAACACCAGTGAGATGCACAACAACAAGTCAGCTGTGTGACGACAAGCACATCAGTGAGCAGGGAGGACACACACACACACACACACACACACACACACACACACACCACACACACACACACACACCACACACACACACACACACACACACACACACCACACACACACACACACACACACACCACACACACCACACACACACACACACACACACACACACACACCACACACACACACACACACACACACACACACACACACACACACACCACACACACACACCACACACACACACCACACACACACACACACACACACACACCACACACACACACCACACACACACACACACACACACACACACACACACACACACACACCCTCACTGCCTTGCTGGAGCCAGATTGAGGAAGTCCAGCTGAACAATTTTTTTCTGTTCACAAAGTCTGAATACTAACAATGTTTGTTTGTTTGTTTGTTTGTTTGTTTGTTTGTTTGTTTCCCTAAATCATGAAAAAGCAGCTTTGAGGAAATAAACCAGCTGGATCCAGTTTCACTGGAGCTTCGAAGTGAAGCATGGTTTAGTCTCAGAGCAGAAGTGAAGCAGAGAAAAACCCTGAGCTCCAGACCGGACTGAACCCGGGTCACGCTGGGTTTGACACCCATCTTTCCCCGGGTTCAGCAGCAGATGGGTAAATCCATCTCGTCGTGGGAAAACTCAGACGTTTGTGTTTCTCTGGGATTCTGATTCGTGTTGTGGAGAAAACTTCCAGACTGATGTTTTCAGTGAAAACCAGCCGAACCAGGAACAGTCTGCTTCTTCCAGCAGCCTGTGGAGCTCTGCTCTCATTGGACGGTCTGAAGCTCACAGCCAATCAAAGCCTGCTTCCTGCTCGGGGGCGGGGCTAGCGCTCAGCTGTGCTAGAGGCATGTTGAGGTGATGAGACCTGTCCAGCCGGGTCCAGGAGACCAGAACCGAGCAGCTCCAGCTCAGCTTCCAGAACCCACAGGCTCTGCTGGAGGACGTCTCCGCCGGAGGCAAGTAGTGTGGCGTTAGCTGCTGCTCGCTGTTAGCTTAGCATGTTTTCATCTTATGTTACTGTTGTAATTAGCGATGCTACCGCTAATGAAGCCCTGCTGTGGTGTTAGCTGATGCTAGCTGTTAGCTTACAGGTTGTCATGTTATGTTGTCATGACCCCTGACCCCTGACCCCTGCCAGTGGCCGGTGCGTCTCGGATCCTGACTGAGGAGGTCTGACGTCTCTGTTCCAGCGAGCTGGATCCAGCGCTCGGTCGGTTCTAGTTCCAGTGACTCATGGTTCTAACGTTAGAACGGTCTGAACGAGGAGTCGATCCAGAACCACGTCATGATGTCATCGTGATGATGTCATCACGATGATGTCACTGCGTGTAATTGTTGACATGGTGACTGAACGCCACACTGCAGCAGCGGAGGAGCTGATAGCGTGTGTGTGTGTGTGTGTGTGTGTGTGTGTGTGTGTGTGTGTGTGTGTGTGAGTCTTGGTTCTGGGTTTCTAACCGACATCACCATCGCCCATCCCATGTTCTTCCTTGGTAAATGTCTGGCAGCCGTGAGGCGGTGAGACCCTGGTCTGCAATGAAGACGCTCCAGTCGAAGTTCATGTCCTCACATTGAAGGTTCATCAGACGAGAAATGAGCTGCTGCATTCTGAGGAACACACTTCACTTCACACACTTTACACACTTCACACACATAAACACACCAAGCAGCTGACCCTGACAGCAAGACTGTTTACCGGCAGTGTACCAAAAGTTTACCGGCATTTTACCTGCAGTTCACCAGCAGTTTACCGGCAGTTTACCAGAAATTTACCGGCAGTTTAGCAGCAGTTTACCAACAGTTTACTGGCAGTTCACTGGCAGTTTACTGGAAGTTTATAAACGGTTTGGCCGTAGTTTACAGGCAGTGTACCAACAGTTTACCCAGGGCCGGCGATTAGGCTGGGCATCCGTGGCACTTGCCCAGGCCGCCGAGCCAAGCGCTTGCTCAGCCCCCCCCTCCAACAACTATTGCCGACTATTGGCCGCCCCCCGACCCACCCCCCCCCGCTCGACAACTTTTGGTGACACTCGGCGGACATGCGGCCGCCATCCCTCCCCCACTCAACAACTCGCGGCGCGACTCTCCGCGACACTACCACGGGGCGCTCGTGTCGGGTTTGCCCAGGGCGCCTGAGAAGCCCGCGCCGGCCCTGAGTTTACCGACAATTTACCGGCAGTGTACTAGCAGTTCACCGGCAGTTTACCAGCAGTTTACCTGCAGTTTACCGGCAGTTTACCAACAGTTTACCTGCAGTTTAGCTGCAGTTTACTGGCAGTTTACCAGCAGTTCACCGGCAGTTTACCAGCAGTGCACCGGCAGTTTACTGGCAGTTTACCAACAGTTTACCTGCAGTTTCCCAGAAATTTACCGGCGGTTTAGCAGCAGTTCACCAGCAGTTTACCGGTAGTTTACTGGCAGTTTTCGGCAGTTTATTGGCAGTTTACTAGTAGTTTACCGGCAGTTTACGGGCAGTTCACAAATAGTTTACCGGCAGTTTCCCAGAAATTTACCGGCAGTTTACTGGCAGTTCCCCGGAAGTTTACTGGCAGTTTACTAGAAGTTTACTGGCAGTTTACCGGTAGTTTACCTGCAGTTTACCTGCAGTTTACCTGCAGTTCACCGGCATTTCAACGGCAGTTTACTGGCAGTTTATCAACAATTTACCGGCAGTTTATTGGCAGTTCATAAACACTTTACCAGCAGTTTACCTGCAGTTTAACGGGAGTTTACTCGCAGTTCACCGGCAGTTTACTGACAGTTCATAAACAGTTTACCAACAGTTTACCGGGAGTTTACCCGCTGTTTACCTGCAGTTCATTGGCAGAGTACCTGCAGTTAACAGAGAAGGTGAGAAACAAACACAAACTCAAACTCTGAGGAAAGTGAAAAAATTAATGAGAGAAAAATATTCTGGAGCCAGCCGACACTCTCCACCAATTATAGTGTGTGTGTGTGTGTGTGTGTGTGTGCATGCAGGTGTGTGTGTGTGTGTGTGTCTGCGCGTGTGTGTGTCTGCGTGTGTGTGTGTGTGGAAGTGGGTCAGGGATGCTTGTGCTGGTTGAAGTATTGTGAGATGAAACATGAATAACTCAACATGTTTGAAGGTTCTTTATAACGAGTCCTACATTTGCTAATGACTATACACACACACACACACACACACACACACACTGTTTTGTTCCGCTTACAGCGATTTTGCCAATTATAACAATTCATTTCCAGCTGCCAGCAGCAGCCGTCAGCAGGGAATCGAACACTGCATCGCATTACTGCATTAACATGTTCACGTGCAGCAGGGAGCGGACGAGCGTGCACGTCGGAGCAGGGCGTGCACGTCAGAGCACAGTGTGTGCGGTTTGGATGAACTCGGCCGTTACCTCCAGCCGCGGCTGCTCAGCGGGTTGTCTGGTAGCGACGGATCACTGCTGAGGTTCCTCTGAGCAAGGCGGCGGGAGGCTCCAGCCTGGTCCAGGAGTCTGAGCACAGAGGTCAGGTGTTCTGCAGGGCGCTGCGGAGGGGCTGGCCCAGCTGGAGGGCGGAGCACAGCTCTCACCAAATGAAGAACCAGACTGAACCAGCCGTGCAGATTATCCTGCTGACGGATCCAGAACCACTGTCTGAGGACGCTGAGGTCCGCTGGCCGACGCTCTGACTCCGCCTCTGCTGCAGCTGTTCGTGAGGGTGGACCATGACTGGCTGGAGCAACGGCTGGGGGAGGGGCCAGGTGAAGAGGGGGAGGGGCCAGGTGAAGAGGGGGAGGGGCCAGGTGAAGAGGAGGAGGAGGAGGATGAAGAGGGGGAGGAGGAGGATGAAGAGGGGGAGGGGCCGGGTGAAGAGGGGAGGGGCCAGGTGAAGAGGGGGAGGAGGAGGATGAAGAGGGGGAGGGGCCAGGTGAAGAGGAGGAGGAGGAGGATGAAGAGGGGGAGGAGGAGGATGAAGAGGGGGAGGAGGAGGATGAAGAGGGGGAGGGGCCAGGTGAAGAGGGGGAGGGGCCAGGTGAAGAGGAGGAGGAGGAGGATGAAGAGGGGGAGGGGCCAGGTGAAGAGGAGGAGGAGGAGGATGAAGAGGGGGAGGAGGAGGATGAAGAGGGGGAGGAGGAGGATGAAGAGGGGGAGGGGCCAGGTGAAGAGGGGGAGGAGGAGGATGAAGAGGGGGAGGAGGAGGATGAAGAGGGGGAGGAGGAGGATGAAGAGGGGAGGGGCCAGGTGAAGAGGGGGAGGAGGAGGATGAAGAGGGGGAGGAGGAGGATGAAGAGGGGGAGGAGGAGGATGAAGAGGATGTTTGTTGAGACACTTTTCTGAACCACTGTCTGTGAACACTGAGCTAACACACTGCACTGGCAGGAGAACAAACTGGATTAAACCTCAGGAGGATTCAATATGGAGCTCATTAAAAGGCCCCGCATATGCACACACACACACACACACACACACACACACACACACACACACACACACACGTTTCCTCGACTCTGCTGGTGCTTAATAATGCACACTGTCGGGGACGAGGAGGATTTTTGTCTCTTAAATGAAACGACGATGTCACTGAGTGAACACACTCATGCCCACATCATAAATTATACACACACAGGACAGGACATATATAAATATATAATTATACAATCTCTGTATGAACATGTGCAAGTAGAAAAGGATTGTGGAGTGTGTGTGTGTGTGTTTGTGTGTTTGTGTGTGTGTGCGTGCGTGTGTGTGTGTGCCTGTGTGTGTGTGTGTGTTTGTGTGTGTGTGTGTGCGTGTGTGTGTGTGTGTGTGTGTGTGTGTGTGTGTGTGTGTGTTCCACTGCAGCAGTGTGACATTAAACCCTCCACCATCCAGCTCACATCACGGCTCATGAGCTCAGAGGCAGGAAGCTCCGGCAGAACGGCAGAGTTTCTGGAAGACTGACGGCCTCTGCAGCTTCACAGCTAGCATTAGCTTCACCGCTAGCAGTGGCTTCACTGTTAGCAGTAGCTTCACAGCTATGGCTTCAGTTGGCATTAGCGGCAGAATTAGCTTTACATGGAACATTAGCAACAGCCCTAGCGTCACAGTTAGCAGTAGCTTCACAGTTAGCATTAGCTTCACAGCTAGCATTAGTGGCAGCATTAACTTTACAGTGAGCATTAACAGCATTAGCATTAGCTTCAGTTAGCATCATCTTGAAGCCCTCTGAGGCAACTGTTGTTGTGATACTGGGCTATACAAAAATAAACTGATTGATTGATTGAGTTAACATTAGAAGCAGAATTAGCTTCAGTTAGCATTAGTGGCAGAATTAGCTTTACGAGCATTAGCAGCAGAGAACAGGAGAACACTGAGTCCAGACGGTGACCTCTGACCTCTGAGAAGGTCTGAAGTCCACAGAGACCCCCCAGGACCCAGGCCATGGAGACACTCCCAAGACCCAGGCCATGGAGACCCCCCAGGACCCAGACGATCAGCAGCAGTCCAGAGCTGGGGTCCCAGCCACCACAGCAGGAAGATGTCCAGCAGCCAGGGGGTCCCGGGCCCCAGGGGACAAAAACCATCAGCTGCTGGTCTTGCTGGGTACCAGACACCCAGGGTGGGCAGAGCAGGGCACCCCAAGAACCCAGGAACCGCCCAGGAGCCACCCCCGCCCCCTCAGGCAGAGGGCCGTGACCAGAACCCGGAGAGCGGGTCAGACGGCCATGTTGCCCGTCTGGATTCAGCTGGACTGAACTAGATTCAGCTGGACTGGACTGGATTATACTGAACTGGACTGGACTGGACTGAACTGGATTGACATGTGCTGGACTGGATTCAGCCAGACCCGGGGTCTGCAACCTTTTTGGCCAAAAAGAGCCATTTCTAGGACTTTCTGCCCAGATCAAGTTGGTTTGTAGCCCAGAGCACATTGAGGCTGACGCAGCTGAAGAAGTTACAGGATCGCTTTGATGCGGATAATAATACGTTATCTTTGTATTTCAGGTTTTAACTGCAGGTCATGATAGTGAAAATCTTCTGACAATTTGACCTGTTTTTGTTCCTGATTTTAACAGCTCCGTTACGCTTTTCAAGAACTTTTTGTCGACAATTTAGAAATTTTAGCAGTTTTAAGCATTTTTAATTCCAAACATTTCTGGTTTTTGAACCCATTCTGTAAAATTTTTACCCCTTTTTTTGTAGTTTTGGTTATTTTTCCAAATTCTACTTGTACCTTTTTGAATCCCTTTTCAATCAAGAGTGACAAATCTTTTGTGAAAGTACCATATCGGCCCGAATATAGTCCGACTCTGATTATAAGACGACCCCTATTTTTCAAATATAATTTTGTGAAAATAAAAATATGTTGAATACAATAAGGTTACTCATAAAAGAACTTTTTATTGTACAATTATTCTAAACCCAAAAACTCACAACAGAGATAACATTTCACCTGATTTAAGATAAAAACATATTACTGCAGTATTAAATAAAAAAAATTCTCTTTCTCAAAATAAGCAACAATAAACAACAATTAAGAACCTCAAAGGTTCAATAACTGCATTAATGATGTAAATAACTTTATAACCATCAAACTCCACTTCTGTTCAGCTTCATGAACATGAATAATTCATCCTCCTGGATGCTGGCTTCAGTCTGGCCTGTAGAGAACAGTTCTTCAGAGAGAAAGCAGCAGGTTTCAGCTGCTCTGAACTTTTATTACTTTCTCCTGAAGGCTGTAAAACTGAAACAAACCAGATAAACATAGAAGTGAACAAATACACAAGATGTGTCACAGCATACATCACTGTCTGAAAACAAAACCAGTCAGTATTTAAAATCAAAGCCGCTAGCTCAATGCTAACTATTAATGGAAACGCCATTGACATGCTAACGGAATTAGCATCTGCGTTGAAACTTCAAAACAAACGGAAAAACTCACAAGTATCAGTTTCACCTCCATCCTGAACATCAGCTAAGTATACTCGAGTACTGACAGGCAGGTATTCTGGATGCTGTTTGAAATGAAGCTTAGAAAAACCACCAGCAGCCACACTGCTCAGTCTTCTTCTCTCACTGCTGCAGGCTGACGCTCTGTCCAGCTCACTAGCTCCCCCTAACGGGGGGCGGAGCCACTGCATGCAGCAGAGGCAGTCCAGCTCCCCGGGACTCTGGCTCCATCCAGTCCTCCATCCAGTCCTCCATCAGAGCACCACCCCGTTTTAGAGAAAATCATTCCTGGAAAAAACAAATAAAAGTCTTATATTCGGACCAACACGGTATTCAAATGTTTATTCACGTCTCATGTTGAGAAGGCTTGATGAAGCTACTACAGACAGACTGAAGGGCCACATGTGGCTCCAAGAGCCGCAGGTTGCAGACCGCTGAGCTAGACTGAACTGGGTTCAGCTGGACTGAACTGGATTCTCCTGGATTATACTGAACTGGACGGAACTAGATTGAACTCGGCTGAACCGGATTGAACTTGATTGAACTGGATTCAACAGGACTGAACTGGATCGTACTGGACTGAACTGGATCCTGCTGGACTGAACTGGATCTTACTGGACTGAACTGGATCCTGCTGGACTGAACTGGATCTTACTGGACTGAACTGGATCCTGCTGGACTGAACTGGATCCTGCTGGACTGAACTGGATCCTGCTGGACTGAACTGGATCATACTGGACTGAACTGGATCCTGCTGGACTGAACTGGATCCTGCTGGACTGAACTGGACTGCAGTGACTCCAGCTGGTGAAGCGACGCTGAGCTCAAAGGAAGTCGAAGCTGACTGACTAACTTGTTAATGTTCACAGAGAGAGAAACATTCACACAACTACACACAGAAACACACACACACACACACACACACACACACACACACACACACACACACACACACACACACACACGAGAACACACAGACGAGAACACACAGAAACATACCGCACACACATAAAGCCACAAAGAGACATAGGTAGGAGGCATTTAATAAGACTGCAGCCGACAACACACACACACACACACACACACACACACACACACACACACACACACACACACACACACACACACACACACACACACACACACACACACACACACACACAGTTGCAGAGCTCGTGAATGCAAATCGTTGAGCTAATGAATTTCTGAATTCCAGCTTTGGCTCCTGTGATGGTAATGAGCTTATTTTGGCACGAGCTCATAGAGGAGGGAGGACACACACACACACACACACACACACACACACACACACACACACACACACACACACACACACACACACACACACACACACGCTGGCGCTCAGATCTGAGCCAAGCAGCCTCCTGCTGACAGCAGCTCATCTCGCCTCCTCCGTCTTCAGCTGCTTTTCTCCTCCTGATGTTTTCTGCTCACAAAACGACACAAAAAATACACAACAGAACAACACAATGACACGACAACAGGCAGTGAGCAGCGACCCGTCCACATTTCTCCAAACACACACTCACGGACATCTCAACGCCGAGAGCCCCACTCACACCCAGGATTTAATCCAGAGAGGAAACAACCTGAGGAAGAAAAACAGCGTAAAGTTACAGTCACAGCCTGATCGTTTAGTCACTAAGGGGAGGAAGATGCTCTATAATCTGATGTCAGAGGAGGAAGACGCTCTATAATCTGATGTCAGAGGAGGAAGACACTCTATAATCTGATGTCAGAGGAGGAAGATGCTCTATAATCTGATGCTAGAGGAGGAAGATGCTCTATAATATGATGCTAGAGGAGGAAGATGCTCTATAATCTGATGCTAGAGGAGGAAGATGCTCTATAATCTGATGCCAGAGGAGGAAGATGCTCTATAATCTGATGCTAGAGGAGGAAGATGCTCTATAATCTGATGCTAGAGGAGGAAGATGCTCTATAATCTGATGTCAAAGGAGGAAGATGCTCTATAATCTGATGCTAGAGGAGGAAGACGCTGTATAATCTGATGCTAGAGGAGGAAGATTGATGAAGAGTTGATGGAATTCCAGGCGAACTCATAAAATACTCCGGAAGTCCAGGAGCAGTAGTCCTACAAAAATTGGTCTGCAGAATTTGGGAAACGTGCGAGTGGCCGGAGGACTGGCGGACTCAAGAACTCATCCCATTTTTCAAAAAAGGCGACAAGAAGGTTTGCTCCAACATTCGGACGATGGCTCGGATAAGTCACACCAGCAAAATTCTGTTATCAATTGTTCTTCAACGCACGCTGGGAAAGTTAGAGGCCGAGTCGTGTGACACGCAAACCGCTTACAGGAAGGGAAAGGGCTGTCCAGACCTGCTTGTATCGATTCAAGCGCTGATTGAGAAGATGGATGCTTGAGAGCACAAAGCGTTCCTGCTCTTTGTGGATTACAGCAAGATCTTCGACACGCCAAGCCAT
>NW_021941229.1:26837163-26854663 GCF_902148845.1 Salarias fasciatus | reverse complement strand
CCTGTAGTTTGGTCTCCTGTAATTTTGCCTCCTGTAGTTTGGTCTCCTGTAGTTTTGCCTCCTGTAGTTTTGCCTCCTGTAGTTTTGTCTCCTGTAACTTTGCCTCCTTTAGTTTTGCCTCTTGTAGCCTCGTCCTCTGAATCTTCGCCAGTTGTAGCTTTGTCTCTATAGTTCCTCTCCTGCAGCTTTTTCACCTGCTTGTCTTGTAGCTTTGCCTCCTGTGTCTCTGTCTGTTGCTTTGCCGCCTCCTGCAGGTCTGTCTCTCGTTGGGGCCGTATAAACGGGGATATTGACTCAGGAGACGTCTGTCCGCTGCCCACAAGAGACAAAGACCCCCCCCACGAGGTCCCCCGATGTCCCTCCAGGACAGAGACAACATGGCGTCTCATCTCAAGCCCCCCACAGCAGGGTGCAATACCACGCCCCACCTCACGGGGGCAAGCTGCTGCTCGACTTCATGCTTCTCTGATCATGTAACGGCAGTTTATTGAAAGATTAAAACCCAGTTTGAATTAACTTCCCTTTTTGAGACTGGACGCTGGTGATGGTCCTCTTCGAGGTGGAGCCCCGGAATTATTCATTAAATAACCCACAACTTTATTTAACGCATCATTCACAACTTCTCTCAGCTCATTTCCTCTAATTTACCCATTTCCAGTAACTGGTAATGTGTGGCACTGTTGACTAATTAGTAACACCTGGTTAATCAGTGACTTGATGGTTAAATCACTCTGTGGTCTGCTCCATCCCCTAACAGCTGTTTATTTCACAATATTAACAATAAGTAACAGTTTATTCTCATTAATGAATTGAATTTGGTTTAAATTACTGTGTGCTACACTTTAAACAGTTTATTACACTGTAATTGATTCACTGTTCACCTGTAATTATTAATTGGTAAATGAAAATTTACTGAAATTAATGAGTTAATATATTACTTAAAGTAATCAATTACTCCAAGTAGTCCATACTGCAGTAATTTAATACGAATTACCAATGTGAACCCAACACTCCTCAAGCTTTGTCTCTTGAAGTTTTGCCTCATGTGTCGATCAGTTGAGTCTTTGTCTCTTGAAGCTTCGCCTCCTGCCTCTCCATCTCATCTTCCGTCCTTGCAGAACTGCTTCACTCCCGGCAGTGACGTTCTGACAGAGGTTCTCCTGCAGGCCGACAGCGCCGCCCGGTGGCTGCAGCAGAACACTGCAGCCTGCTGAGCCCAGACAGGCTGACGGTAGAGGGAGGGAGGGTGGAGGGGTGGGCGGGGTTAATGTAGACGGTCCTCACTGTCCTCCATGTCCAGCAGTGGCAGGACGGAGGACAGCGTCTCGTCAGGCGGTCGGGACGGAACAGTCAGAACCTGGTGTTCCTCAGATTGACCCCACAGCATCTGCTCCGCTGTCGCTATGGAAACGTGTCAGTTAGAAGACGAGGGAACAGTGAGGGTTCTGATGGTTCCGTCCAGGAACCTTCCTCCTGATCCAGCTGCTGTTCCACTGGGAGACCGCACGGGATCTCACCTGAACCAGCTTCCAGACCAAAGAGGGAACGGTTCTCCACTTCCTGGTCCTCTCAGGAAAACGCCGAGTCGTTCTGTTGATGCTATTTTATAAACAGGAAATAGAACTGTTCTCCACTTCCCGTTCCTGTCAGGAAAACGCTGAGTCGTTCGATTGATGCTATTCTATAAACAGGAAGTAGAACAGTTCTCCACTTCCTGTTCCCGTCAGGAAAACACTGAGTCGTTCAATTCATGCTATTTTATAAACAGGAAGTAGAACGGTTCTCCATTTCCTCTTCCTCTCTGGAAAACGCTGCGTTGTTCTGTTGATGCTATTCTATAAACAGGAAGTAGAATGGTTCTACACTTCCTGTTCCTCTCAGGAAAATGCTGAGTCGTTCTATTGATGCTATTTTATAAACAGGAAGTAGAATGGTTCTACACTTCCTGTTCCTCTCAGGAAAATGCTGAGTCGTTCTATTGATGCTATTTTATAAACAGGAAGTAGAACGGTTCTCCACTGTCCTGAAACATCTGGATGATTGAGCCTTTGTTTCTGAGGCGTCAGAAAGTCCTGCAGCTCCCCCGTGTGGATGGATGTGGAACAGGAAGTGAAGCCGTTCGGCGTGAATTCAGAACGAAAAGCTCAAAACCTCTTTCCTCTCCTGACCTTGAGGGAAGGATTAACCAGGTCAGCTCTGATCTAGAGATGCTAACCGGTCGGGTCTGAGTCGGTACTGTCTGAGCCTAAGGACGTATCTGATCCGTTATTAGAGGTTTTGGAGGATTTGGGAGAATCGTGGCCGGAGAGGAACAGGTTTGGGTTTTGGTGAAACGAGCGGTCGGTAAAACCAGCTGATCTCTGATAGAACCGGACTGCCAAGAACCAGGAACCCAGTCTGGAAGGAGTCAGAACTGCATTGGGTCTCGATGAGGGAAGAGGCCCAACGTCACAGTTGGCCGGACCCAGACCAGGACCCGGACTCCGAACTGGACCCTAAAACAGACTTAAGACCACAAACCCAACCCAAACCCGGACAAAGAGCCTGACCGCGACCGCAGATCTCGACCCCGACAAACCCCAGACCCATACCCAGACCCAGAAACTGACCTACACCCCAACTCTGAACTAGACCCCGACCCAGACCGACCTAGAGCCCAACCGTGACCCCAGACCCCAACCTCGTCGTAGACCCCGACCCCGACTCCATACGCCAACCCCAACCCCGACTTAGACCCGGATTGACCCCGACCCCAAACCCGACCCAGACCCTAACACAGACCCATACCCCGACCCAGACCTGTTGTTTTGAAATCCAGGAAGTAGCGCTGAAGGTCTGCAGTCCTGCAGAAGGAGAAATGCTTCAAAGGATTAAAAGCTGCAGGACGCCGCCGTTCCACCAGGGGGCTCCGTCACTCCAGGTGTGTGTGTGTGTGTGTGTGTGTGTGTGTGTGTGTGTGTGTGTGTGTGTGTGTGTGTGTGTGTGTGTGTGTGTGTGTGTGTTCATGGTGTTGCCAGTGCGGTTGTTGTACCGCTGCTGTTAAGGTGTGCTGCCGGCGTAAATAAATGAGTTAAAGTGCCGGGTGAACACCGGCAGCAGAGGACGGAGAGTAGCCGTCGTTTAAACCGGGTTCCAGACGGCGGCTGTTCTTTGGTGTTCGTCAGAAACGTCCAAAAGTTGTAAACACCAACCAGGTCTTTCTGGAGCCAGTGGACCAGGAGGTCTGGATCTGGTCCTGGTCTTCCATGTGCCCTCAGACTCGTCCTGCCTGGAAACCTGAACCGAGGTCGAACATAAAGCTTCCTGCTGCTTCGGCCGCAGAGGAAAACCGTTTGACAGGGGAGGGACGTCAGGACGGCAGGCGTTTCAGGCTTCAGCTCTTTATTGGTTCTCCTCAGACGTTCAGTGAGGTTCACAAAGCGACTCACGTTCCCTCAGACTCACAACATTCAGTAAAACAACAACAGGAGCAGATTCTAAAAAAGCAGAACAACAACAGATGAGATAAAAACTGTTCCTGAGCTCGAAGACTTCCTCCAGACCAGTAGGACCCGATCTTAAAATCTGAACACAAAACTCATCAGATCTCAGAGTCCAGGATTCAGACTCTCTGGTCCAGAATCAGGGAATCAGAGACCAAGACTGAATCAGAGACCGAGTCCCAGACTGGGTCGGAGTCGTGGGCCTGTTCTGAGTTAGTGTCTGAGACCTTCTGGACCAACTAGCTGCTGCTCGGTCCAGTGGGTCTGCTGGTCTCTGAGGGTCTGGTCGAGACCCCCTCCCCTCCATCGGGCCCAGCTGCCCAGTTGGGGGAGTAACGAGGGAGGGAGCGGGGGGGCGGAGGAGGAACAGGTCCTGGTCTGTGCTGCTGGGTGCGACATGCTGGACTCCACCCCGGTTCAGGTGGGGGGTATCTGAACCCATCCCTGTCTTGTGGGGGGTATCTGAACCTGTCCTGGTTCTGTGGGGGGTATCTGAACCCACCCCCGTCTTTTAGGGGGTATCTGAACCTGTCCTGGTTCTGTGGGGGGTATCTGAACCCACCCCCGTCTTGTGGGGGGTATCTGAACCTGTCCTGGTTCTGTGGGGGGTATTTGAACCTACCCCGGTCTTGTGGGGGGTGTCTGTACCCGTCCTGGTTCTGTGGGGGGTATCTGAACCTGTCCTGGTTCTGTGGGGGGTATCTGGACCATTCAGGGTGAGGGGGGGCTCGTGGGGCGGGGCCTGAGCGGTCGTCATGGTGACGGCGGTGAGTCGTCCTGCTGGAGGAAGTTCAGAGGACTCAGTTAGTTCCAGTCTGACGGACGGGTCCAGCTCAGGGTCTCACTGCTTCGTACCTGTGGTTCCAGGTGTCAGGGGGCGGTCCTCTCCAGTCCCTCCGGTCTCTCTGGTCCCTCTGGTCCCTCTGGTCCCTCGGGTCTCCCTGGTCTCTCCAGTCCCTCCGGTCTCTCTGGTCTCTCTCGGGCGACGTGTCTCCAGGTCTTTGATGAGCTTGTCCCCTCTGAGGCGTCAGCTCAGGCTCGTCCATCCCCTCGTTACTGATCAGGAGACGTCAGAGTCAGGAAGCACCTGAACCCGAACCCGAACCACTCCAGAACCTGTACTTGTACCTGAACCCATACCTATACCTGAACCTGAACCCAAACCCGTATCTGAACATATCCCTGTACTGGAACCACTCCTGAACCCGTACCTGTACTAGAACCTAAACCTGTACCTGAACCTGTACCCACCTTCTCCTGGGACCGTCACGCAGGTCCGTCACGTAGTTCTGCCTCTCGATGTCGTGTCCTCGGCTCGAGTTGAACACTGGAGGTGAAGCAGAGACAATCTGTTCCAGACTCGTGTTCTGGTTCGGTAAACGTTACACTGAGGAAGAGGAGGAACTGACGGACTCCAACAACCTGGAGAACCGAGTTGTGGGAGGAACTCACGCTGCATGGCCTGGTCTGGATCCACCCCGTCCACGTCGATCAGGTACCTGCCGGAACAGACACCTATTAGACCACGCCCACCCCGCCCAGCTGACCCTGCAGGGACCGCCCCCTCGACACGCCTGCAGGGACCGACCATAGACCAGGTCCACGTACCTGCAGATCAGGTATCCAGTGCGGTTCAGACCATGTGTGCAGTGGACTCCGATCAGCAAGTCTGGAAGAGAAAACAAAGACTGAACGGTCACTTCCTGTAAAGACTGGACCTGGTCACTTCCTGTACAGACTGGACCTGGTCACTTCCTGTAAAGACTGGACCTGGTCACTTCCTGTACAGACTGGACCTGGTCACTTCCTGTACAGACTGGACCTGGTCACTTCCTGTACAGACTGGACCTGGTCACTTCCTGTAAAGACTGGACCTGGTCACTTCCTGTACAGACTGGACCTGGTCACTTCCTGTAAAGACTGATCATTTTAGCAATGGAACACACACACTGTGTGTGTTCCATTGGTGAGCATTATTGGTGAGTAACAATTTAAGATAAATAACAAACTAATAAAAATGAATGTGACGGAGGTGTGTGTGTGTGTGTGCGGGTGTGTGTGCGTGTGTGTGTGCGTGTGAGAGAGAGACAGAGTTTGTGTGTGTATGGGTAACCTACATATCTGGCATCTTTTTGCATATTTCACAGCAGACTTCACAACTGTTTGCAATTTCACCACATAAAATAGCCTAAAACCCTGCATATTCATTTGCATAATCAAGCACTTTAGCTCGCATAATCTGGGATTTAAAGGTGCTGTAGGCAGGATTTTGCTAGTCAATGTTAATTTTTCTGTGTTTTCTTTGGATTAAATGTTACAGTATCCATTGATAATCCTTTAGGAGTGTAGCATCACTGCTCTACCGCGAGGGCGCAGCGTTTCCATCTGTCTCTGTTTGAGCTGAAAAGGAATCTCGACAGCTCCAGGTATCTTTGACCAATCAGAAGAGCCCCTGAGGCTCTAACCGTGATTGGTCGAGGGGCGTTCGTCACGCGTTCTTGTGGGAGGGGCTTAACTTCCGTAAGGGCGTGATGTCAGAGAAAACAGGACAGGATTGGATGTGCTGGGTTTCAAATCGCCGATGGGTCAAATCGCCATCTTGCTGAGGTAACCCTAAGCAAGATGGCGGAGATGCTGAATCCTGCCTACAGCACCTTTAAGTACACATAATCAAGAATTATTGCTTGCGTTTTTCTGGAGGGTCTAAATCACTTCCTGTGAAGCCTGAACAGTCACTTCCTGTGAAGACGCCCTCTCACCATTGTCGCCGTTGTCCTGGAGGAACTTGCGTACGGTGCGCTTGAAGCTGAGGATGGCGGCGTTGCTGGGAACCTGATGACCGGCCGTGCGGATCCTCACCACCAGCAGCGACTCAGGAACGTCCTGCACAGCGGACCAGCAGCTCTGGGACCCGGCGCCGGTTTGTTTGTTTGTTTGTTTACTCACCTGGAGCCTGTTTGTTTACCTGCAGCCTGTAATAGCGGGCGGTGTTAGTGAGGTCGATGATCAGACCCACTTCCTGGTTCTGTCGGTTCAGAGCGTCCAGAAGATCCCAGTGGCTGAAGGCCCGAGAGGAGGGAAGCTGACGAGTCAGAGCCTGAGGAAGAGGAGGAGGAGGAGGAGGAGGAGGAGGAAGAGGAGGAAGAGGAGATGAAGAGTCAACCAAAACAAGTTCCTGCTGAGCGCCGGCTGGAAGCGGTCATTCACCTGTTTCAGAGGAACTTTAAAGGCGATGAATCTCGTCCCGTCCAGTCGATTCCCCACAGAGGAGTAATCCAGCCACCTGGTAATCAGATTACTCTCAGTAACAGTTACTCTCTTCAGAATGACAACATGGGTCTCACCCAGAGTACCTGGAGAGAAACAGCTGGTCTCCATAGCAACAGACACCTGTTGTGCTGCCTGCACGCTCTCTCTCTCTCTCTCTCTCTCTCTCTCACACACACACACACACACACACACACACACACACACACACACACACACACACACACACACACACTCCTACCTGTCCGGTACTCCGGTACTTTTTCTTTTCATCCTTGCTTTTTTTTTGTTCTGAACAGCGGACACCGCCTCCTTCACGCGCACGTCAACAGCCGCGCGCCCCTCCGGCCGGAGACGCGTGACAGTGCTCCGTTAGAAGCACCTGAAACCGGCTCATTGAACTGCCACGCGCCGACACAAACACACACACACACACACCGGCTGAGGCGCAGGATGATGACGTCGACAACGTCCATCCAAGCACGTCGCTGGCTCTGGACGTCATGTTAAAAAAAAGGTTAAATAATTAATTGACAGCTCTTTATATCATCAATAACTGTAATCCTTAATTTTCTCTGTAAAAATATATTCAGAATGTTATTCTTTCGGTTAATTCTCCATTTTTATGCATTTTTTCGCTTACCTACTGCAGATTCTGTGAACGTTGATTATAAATAAAGTTGGATACAAACTGTTTACGTCGCCGTGCGTCAGTCAGAGCGTGCTCTGTCATTGGAGGACGTGTGCCTGGCCCCGCCCTCTCCCTGCCGCCCAGGGCTCCCGATATAAAACCGCCGGCGCCTTGTTGATAGTGTCAGAGCGACAATGGCGACCGAGGTGCGGCAGGAGCTGGCCCAGCTCATGAACTCCAGCGGCTCGCACAAAGACCTCGCTGCCAAGTACGTCCCGCCGCCTCCCCACGGGCCGCGTCCTGGTTCTCCCCTCCGGAGGAGACGCTCCGATCACAGTGAGGAGAGCGCTACCGGCCAAGCTAACGCTAGCCTAGCCACATTAGCTTCAGGAGGTCCAGTGTTTCTCAGCTGTCACGGAATTTAAAATTCTTTTAATTACATCTTCAATCCTGACTAACTGCGAGCCCGGAGGCCCGCTGGTGTTTACCTCCCCCGAGCTGCAGACCGCTAACCCGCTGCTAACCCGCCGCGACCCGCTGAGCGGTACCAGGCTCAGGCTCATTCTAAATGAAAACGTCTCTCAGGTCTGCGTTCAGAGACTCAACACGAAAACGGGCAGCGTGAAAAACGACAGTTTAGAGTGAGAAGCAGCGGAGTGTGGATCTCCTCAGTCTGGGTGGAAGGCAGGGGAGTGTGGATCTCCTCAGTCTGGGTGGAAGGCAGCGGAGTGTGGATCTCCTCAGTCTGGGTGGAAGGCAGCGGAGTGTGGATCTCCTCAGTCTGGGTGGAAGGCAGCGGAGTGTGGATCTCCTCAGTCTGGGTGGAAGGTGGAGAGAAGCCGCGGAGTGACAGAGATCAGCTGGAGAGGAGACCCAGAGAACCAGACCTCTGATGATGATCTGTGATCAACAGGGTTGAGAGGGTCACTTTAAAATTGTAATCCGGTACAATTACAAGTTACTTGCCCAAAAATGTAATCAGTAACTTACTCTAATTACTTCAATTAAAAATTAACATACCAGATGACTTTTAGTTACTTTTAGATTACTTCACCAGCAAACAAAAATAAAGACAAACACAATGTGTTGTCCTCAGTGTGTTGACAACTCTACACAGTAAACACTAAATGCTCTGAACTCTGTGTTCAGCCCCAACTCATACCAACAACATGACCTTTGACCTCTAACCTACTGAGATCTGACTTTCTTTCTGACTCAGGATCAGCTCCATCAGTTCAGTCTGTGTTCCTCTAGTAGCTCTACAGTCCAGCAGCACCAGGAGCCGGACTGACAGTGTTAACACACACTTCTATTATACACACAGTCTGCTGTGTCGCTGCACTGCTGCAGTGAGGAGCAGTTTGTCATCAGGTCAGCCATGAACACTGTTTTTCAAGAGTTCAGAGTTGATTCATTCCTCAGTGACAGAAGGAAACATGCAGTCTCCAATAAATCCTCCATCCAGGCTGAAGATGTTACTGCCTCCATCAGATTCTTCTGAGTTCAGCCTGGTGAGGCTGGTTAGCAGGTTCCTGACAGGTTAGCAGGCTACTGACAGGTTAGCAGGTTACTGACAGGTTAGCAGGTTACTGACAGGTTAGCAGGTTACTGACAGGTTAGCAGGTTCCTGACAGGTTAGCAGGCTACTGACAGGTTAGCAGGTTACTGACAGGTTAGCAGGCTACTGACTGGTTAGCAGGTTACTGACAGGTTAGCAGGTTACTGACAGGTTAGCAGGTTACTGACAGGTTAGCAGGTTCCTGACAGGTTAGCAGGCTACTGACAGGTTAGCAGGTTACTGACAGGTTAGCAGACTAATAACACTTGAGCTTCACTGTGAGTTCAGGTGTGTTTCATACCTGTAGACGTGTCTTCAGGTTTGATGAGTTCCTGGATGTTGAGAGCATTTTCACAGCTGGAGGCAGAGTTTACAGTACAGAGAAGTTCTGACCTCATCTGACTGAAATACTGAATGATGTCTGAGTTTCTCTCTGGAGCAGCCGTGACTCCAGCAGCAGGGGGTAAAATTCATAGCAACGCAGGTTGTTTCATTCATGGTTAAACATGTCAGCAGAGCGGGAGGCTGCTCCAAGACAGCGGTGGATGCGGCGTCTATCATTTATATATCTACGGTGTCTACTGTTTATAGATCTACAATATGGCGGTTTGTGCCGTACGGTGCTGTAAAGTGTCACAGTGTCTGTATACGGCACGGATGTCTGCTGTTGCTGCTGTATTCTGTCTGATTTTCAAAAGTAATCCCATCCCGCTCAGTAATCCATATTTTTATCAGAAGTACCTGTAACGAGATTACATATTTTTTTGTGTACTGTAACGATTACAGTTACAATTTTTTTGTATCCTGATTACGTAACGCCGTTACATGTAATCCGTTACTCCCCAACCCTGCTGATCACCGGTACTGACCGGTACTGACCGGTGATGGCGCTGCACTGAGTCCAGGTGGGCGGGGCCGAGTGGAGCAGAGGGGTGAAGGCGCCATCTGTAGGATAAACCTGCAGGGGATCCAGGTCCCGTGGTCCCCTGGTGGTCCTTCAGTCCCCCGGTGGTCTGGCGGTCCCTGGTGGTCCTTCGGTCCGGCGGTCCCCGGTGGTCCTTCAGTCCCCCGGTGGTCCGGCGGTCCCCCAGTGGTCCTTCAGTCCCCCGGTGGTCCTTCAGTCCCCCGGTGGTCCTTCAGTCCCCCGGTGGTCCGGCGGTCCCCCAGTGGTCCTTCAGTCCCCCGGTGGTCCTTCAGTCCCCCGGTGGTCCGGCGGTCCCCCGGTGGTCCTTCAGTCCCCCGGCGGTCCGGCGGTCCCCCGGTGGTCCGGCGGTCCCCCGGTGGTCCTTCAGTCCCCCGGTGGTCCGGCGGTCCCCGGTGGTCCGGTGGTCCTTCAGTCCCCCGGCGGTCCCCGGTGGTCCTTCAGTCCCCCGGTGGTCCGGCGGTCCCCGGTGCGGCGATGAGACGCTGTCATCTTGTTCAGCTTAACTGTCAAAGTCCCCGGATTCGGTCAGGGCTGCCTCCGAGGGTTAGCCTGCTACCTAGCAAGGACCTGATGGAGGTCACCCTGTCATGACCCTGTTGTGACCTTCGCCGACCTTGAGGTGGATAAAGTCTCGTACTTTCAGGTACCGACAGATCCTGGAGAAGGCGGTTCAGTTCACCGACGCAGACCAGCTGGAGTCCCTGAAGGCCTTTGTGGAAGCAAGTAAGCTCCGCCCACTTTTTCTGCTCCGTCTGCGGGGGGGGGGGGATTCCTGGGGGTCCTGTCACTGATGCGGTCTGTCGCCCCCCAGTGGTGAACGAGAACGTGAGCCTGGTGATCTCCAGACAGCTGCTCACAGACTTCTGCACCCACCTGCCCAGCCTGCCGGACGCCACCGCCAAGGCCGTGTACCACTTCACCCTGGAGAAGATCCAGCCCCGCGTCATCTCCTTCGAGGAGCAGGTACAGAGCCCCCCCGCCGCCCACACCCCCCCACCCCCCACACCCCCCCACCCCCACCCCCTCTGACCCCGTCCTCCGCCTGCAGGTGGCGTCCATCAGGCAGCATCTGGCCACCATCTACGAGAAGGAGGGCGACTGGAGGAACGCCGCCCAGGTCCTGGTGGGGATTCCTCTGGAGACGGGACAGAAGTGAGACTGCTGGGAAGCGGTGGGGGGGCGGGGCTTACCCTGCGAGCCGCTAACACCAAGCCCCGCCCCCGAGATCCAGTCACAGCCCCAATCCGTGTGTCGCCCCCCAGGCAGTACAACGTGGACTACAAGCTGGACACGTACCTGAAGATCGCCCGGCTGTACCTGGAGGACGACGACCCGGTCCAGGCCGAGGCCTACATCAACCGGGCGTCGCTGCTGCAGAACGAGTCGTCCAACGAGCAGCTGCAGATCCACTACAAGGTACCTGTTAGCATCGCTAGCGCCTGTTAGCATCGCTGGCTGTCACATGTCCACGACTGCTAGTACCCGTTAGCATCACTAACTCACAAACATCCATAACCGCTAGCGCCTGTTAGCATTGCTAGCCATGAAGCGTCATTAACCTTGCTCGTGTTGTACGTCGCTTTGGACAAAAGCATCTGCTAATTGAAATTGTAGAATTAACCGTTAGCTCCCAAGTTAGCACAGTGACCCTGTTTACATCAGAAGGCTCCAGATGTTCCCGGTCCTCGAACCTCTGTCCGCCTGTCCAGGTGTGCTACGCCCGCGTCCTGGACTTCAGGAGGAAGTTCATCGAGGCGGCTCAGCGATACAACGAGCTGTCGTACAAATCCATCGTACACGAGAGCGAACGCCTGGAGGCTCTGAAGCACGCTCTGAACTGCACCATCCTGGCCTCTGCAGGTGTACACACACACACACACACACACACACACACACACACACACACACACACACACACACACACACACACACACACACACACACACGCTCTCCTGCCTCACACACTCGGCTCACAGCAGTGTGTGTTTCAGGGCAGCAGCGCTCTCGGATGCTGGCGACTCTGTTCAAAGACGAGCGCTGTCAGCAGCTAGCGGCGTACGGCATCCTGGAGAAGATGTACCTGGACCGGATCATCCGCGGGAACCAGCTGCAGGAGTTCGCCGCCATGCTGATGCCCCACCAGAAGGCCACCACAGCCGACGGTGAGCGGGGGGGGGTTAGCATGCTAACGCCTAAAGGGGGACTTAGTGCTTGAAGAGAGCTAGAACGCTAGCGCCCGAAGGGGGGTTAGCACACTACGGTCTAAAGGGGGAGTTAGCGTCTGAAGGGGGTTAGCGTGCTAGTGGCCAAAGTAGGCCAGTACAATAGCGCTCGCTGTATGGGTTAGCATGTTAGTAGCCAAAGTAGGAGCTGGCTTGTCAGCGGCCATCATGCTAATGCTAATGCTAACAGACGCCGGTCCCCCGCTCCTCCAGGCTCCAGCATCCTGGACCGAGCGGTGATCGAACACAACCTGCTGTCGGCGAGCAAACTCTACAACAACATCACCTTCGAGGAGCTGGGAGCGCTGCTGGAGATCCCCCCCGCCAAGGTGGGTCAGGCCACGCCCCCTTTATGTATGAACCAATCACTGCAGCGCGCTGCTGGAGACCCACCTCCAGGGGGACATGGGAGGAGCTACAGCCCAGGCCACGCCCCCTCTTTGCTTCTGCAGCGAGTTTATTGTGAATTTAATTCTGGAGGCTTTATTGTTAGTGTTGGAATGCAGAGTGTGTGTGTGTGTGTGTGTGTGTGTGTGTGTGTGTGTGTGTGTGTGTGTGTGTGTGTGTGTGTGTGTGTGTTAACGTGTGTTAACGTGTGTTAACGTGTGTTAACGTGTGTTAACGTGTGTTAACGTGTGTTAACGTGTGTTTTGTGTCCAGGCAGAGAAAATCGCCTCTCAGATGATCACAGAGGGAAGAATGAACGGCTTCATCGATCAGATCGACGGCATCGTGCACTTTGAGAGTGAGTGTGTGTGTGTGTGTGGGCCCGGGCCCCATGTTGGACCCTGAGCCTCATGTTGGGCCCCTCTGGTCTCTGTCCCTGCAGCTCGGGAGCCCCTCCCCACCTGGGACAAGCAGATCCAGTCCCTGTGCTTCCAGGTCAACAACCTGCTGGAGAAGATCCGGCAGGCGGCGCCGGAGTGGGCGGCCCAGGCCATGGAGGCCCAGATGACCCAGTAGACCCTGGACCCCCCCACAGGACCCCCCACTGACCCCCTCCCCCTCCCCCTCCCCCCGCAGGGCCATGGAGGCCCAGATGACCCAGTGGACCCTGGACCCCCCCACAGGACCCCCCACTGACCCCCTCCCCCTCCCCCTCCCCCCACAGGGCCATGTAGGCCCAGATGACCCAGTGGACCCTGGACCCCCCCGGACCCCCAGACAGACTCGCGTCTCCTGATCCAGCCTCTGATGTTTCTCGTCTTTCTTCTCTCTGGTTGTCTTCTGGTTCCTCTGGTTCTGCTGGGTCCCCCCAGCAGAACCTCTTTGATCCACATGAAGAATAAATCCTGCGTTGATCCGGTTCCTCCTCCGTTCTTCTTCTCCTCACGTTCAGTTTAAAGTCTTCTTCAGGTTCATGACGTTCTCCAAGACGTCCCTCAGTCCGGCCTGTGAGAAGCTGAGCCTCGGTCCTATTGACTGTAGAGTGTGTGTGTGTGTGTGTGTGTGTGTGTGTGTGTGTGTGTGTGTGTGTGTGTGTGTGTGTGTGTGTGTGTGTGTGTGTGTGTGTGTGTGTGTGTGTGTGTGTGTGTGTGTGTGTGTGTGTGTGTGTGTTCAAAATAGTTGAATAAAAGCGGAAAGTCATCAGTGAAATCCAGACCAATGAAGGAGCAGGCAGCACAACAGGTGTCTGTTGCCATGGAGACCAGCTGCTCTCAGCAGGTGTGTCTGTTGCCATGGAGACCAGCTGCTCTCAGCAGGTGTGTCTGTTGCCATGGAGACCAGCTGCTCTCAGCAGCCATGACAGTGAATCAGCAGTTTTTCATTCCGTCTGTTTGGTTGAAGAAATGTCGTTTCTGCAGAACTCAGAGGTGAAAGAGATGAGTTTTTCCACAGTGAGCGTCAGAAGCCTTTCATGGATTCATCCTGAGGTTTTCCTGTCTGGAGGTTCATCCATTCATCCGGGGACAGACTGTGAAGATGTGTGAACTTTTGGATTTGAGCCAGAAAATCTCTCTGAAAGTATTGGAGTGGATGGAGAACGTTCTGCACTCTCCTCAAACAAACACATCTGGAGAGAGAACCGTTTGAGAGAGAGACGAAATGAGAGCTTTGTGAGAATCACAAGGAAAATAGCTCGGTTTAGAGGTATGATGTGTGGAGCTGGAGCCAGGAATGTGGCCGTGGGGACGAGAGAAACTTTTTGTTTATATAGAGAGTCTCTCCCATACACACCCATTATAAACTCCAGGAAGGCTGAAATTCTCACCACACTTTAAAGCTCACAGAATAAATTTGGTGGAACTTATTGAAACGAGGTTTTCACATCTGGATAGAGGAGAACAATGACAACGTTTTGATACTTTAATGACGTCTCTACATTAAAATATGGCGAGGCACGATGGAGTTGTTCGAGATGACTTTTTTCAGTTTTGCACCTCAGCAGGAGCAGACGCAAAGAGCTAGAACATCAGAACAGTAGAACATTAGAACAGTAGAACCTCAGAACAGTAGAACATCAGAACAGTAGAACATCAGAACAGTAGAACATTAGAACAGTAGAACATTAGAACAGTAGAACATCAGAACATTAGAACCTCAGAACAGTAGAACATCAGAACATTAGAACCTCAGAACAGTAGAACATCAGAACATTAGAACCTCAGAACAGTAGAACATCAGAACAGTAGAACATCAGAACAGTAGAACATCAGAACAGTAGAACATCAGAACAGTAGAACATCAGAACAGTAGAACAACTGGATCTGAGTTTGAGAACCGTGTTCTGGAGACTCTGTAGTGTCATGTTCTACAGGATTATCCAAAAACCATGTTCTCCGTGTTCTCTCTGCTTCATCACAGCTGAAGGTGATGAGCCACAGCAAGCAGGGAGAACATGGAGAACCTGCAGAGCTGTGGTTCTCCAGCATCTGATTCCGACACCCCTGTTCTAGTGGGATGAAAAAGTATCTGAACCTTTCGGAGTTTCTCACATTTCTGCATAAAATCACATCAAATGATCTTTGTCAAAATCACACAGATGAAAAAACAGAGTCTGCTTTAAAACCACCAGACATTTATAGGTTTCCATATTTTAATGAGGACAGCAGGCAAACAGTGACA
This sequence comes from Salarias fasciatus, assembly GCF_902148845.1. Lineage (NCBI taxonomy): Eukaryota > Metazoa > Chordata > Actinopteri > Blenniiformes > Blenniidae > Salarias > Salarias fasciatus. The sequence goes on along the minus strand of NW_021941229.1, from coordinate 26,839,512 downwards.
GAGGGGAGGAAGAAGTAACTGAACCCTCACATGTAATATTTTGTGCCCCCCACCCCCCCTGGCCGTCTGGCCTGGATGTCTGTCTGGAGGTCATGCCACAGCATCTCAATGGGGTTCAGTCTGGACTTTGACCTGGCCGCTCCAGAACGTGGATTTTGTTCTTCTGAAGCCGTTTGAAGTGGATTTACGGTACTTCTGTGTTTTGGATCGTTGTCTTGTTGCAGCATCCATCCTCTTTAGCTTCAGCTGTCTGACAGACGCCTCAGGGTTTCCTGCAAAACATCCTAAACAACTTTTGAATTCATTTGTTCATGAATGATTGCAGGTTGTCCCGGCCCTGAGGCAGCCATGATGCTGCCTCCACCGTGCTTCACCATGATGCTGCCTCCACCATGCTTCAACATGATGCTGCCTCCACCGTGCTTCACCATGATGCTGCCTCCACCGTGCTTCACCATGATGCTGCCTCCACCATGCTTCACCATGATGCTGCCTCCACCATGCTTCACCATGATGCTGCTTCCACCGTGCTTCACCATGATGCTGCTTCCACCGTGCTTCACCATGATGCTGCCTCCACCGTGCTTCACCATAATGCTGCCTCCACCGTGCTTCACCATAATGCTGCCTCCACCTTGCTTCACCATGATGCTGCCTCCACCGTGCTTCACCATGATGCTGCTTCCACCGTGCTTCACTATGATGCTGCCTCCACTGTGCTTCACCATGATGCTGCCTCCACCGTGCTTCACCATGATGCTGCCTCCACCGTGCTTCACCATGATGCTGCCTCCACCGTGCTTCACCATAATGCTGCCTCCACCGTGCTTCACCATAATGCTGCCTCCACCGTGCTTCACCATGATGCTGCCTCCACCGTGCTTCACCATGATGCTGCTTCCACCGTGCTTCACTATGATGCTGCCTCCACTGTGCTTCACCATGATGCTGCCTCCACCGTGATTCACCATGATGCTGCCTCCACCGTGCTTCACCATGATGCTGCCTCCACCGTGCTTCACCATGATGCTGCCTCCACCGTGCTTCACCATGATGCTGCCTCCACCGTGCTTCACCATGATGCTGCCTCCACCGTGCTTCACCATGATGCTGCCTCCACCATACTTCTTGGTGGGGATGAGGTGTTGATGTTGGTCAGCTCTTCCATTTTCCCTCCACACATGACGTTGTGTGTTCCTCCCAAACAATTCAACTCTGGTTTCATCAGTCCACAAAGTATTTTGCCAAACCGTCTGTGGAGTGTCCCAGTGCCTTTCTGCGAACATTAAACGAGCAACAATGTTTTTTTAGACAGCAGAGGCCTCCTCCGTGGAGTCCTCCCATCAACTCCAGTCTTGGCCGTTGTTTTACAGATAGTTGATGAGCACAGAGATGCTGGACTGTCAGTGATTTCTGTCAGTCTTCAGCAGACTCTCCAGGGCTCTTTTTTTACCTCTCTGAGTTTTCTGGCTGAACTCTTGGCGTCGTCTCTGGTGATCGGCCACCCCGTGGGATAGAAGCAACAGAGCCAAACTCTCTGCATTTGTAGACGACTTCTGACTGTCGACTGATGAACATCCGGGGTATATATGGGGTATCCTGATGCATTTCTGTGGTCTTTGGGGGCATTGTAGGGTATTTTCCAGGGATGTAGGGGTATTTTAAGGTATTTTTATGGTCTTTAGGGGTATTGTGGAATATTTTCTGGGTATATAGGGGTATTTTCGGTGTTTCTTGGTATTTTTTAAAACCTTTTAATTCGATGTTTCTAGTAAATGTTCAGTAGTTTGACTCCAGCTCCCCCTGCCGGCGCTCCGCCTCAACTGCGCCCTATTTTTTTTTTTTTTTAACAACAAACACTGTGGGAATCAACGTGGGCGCGCCTGTGGTGCGCGCGCGCGCGGCGGGTTTTTGTCTGACTCTGTCCCCGCTGGACGCCAGTGCGCATGTCCGTCTGCAGTCTCCTCCAGCCGCAGCGACATGACGGCCAACAGCCGCTACCGGAGCCGCGCGCCCCGCACAGGTGAGCGCGTGCACGTGCGCGTCACCTCTGGATTCAATTTACTGATCAATTTGAATAATATCTGGCGCGCGCGTGTGTGTGTGTGTGTGTGTGTGTGTGTGTGTGTGTGTGTGTGTGTGTGTGTGTGTGTGTGTGTGTGTGTGCCGCATCCTGGGGATGGGACCGCCTTCGCTCTGCTGGAATTTTGCTCCACGGCACAGAAGATGCAGAGGTAAGGAGTGCGCGCGTGCGTGTGTGTGTGTGCGCGCGCGTGTGTGAGAGGGGTGAGAGCTAACCACTGCTCCATCACTGACTTTGAAACATTCCTCTGAGGTTAAATTTGAGAC